>NW_027650738.1:0-46938 GCF_965287045.1 Carcharhinus amblyrhynchos
TCATTGAGACGTATAAGATGATGAATGGGATGGATAGGATAGAGGTGGAGAGACTCTTCCCGCTCAGAAAGGATAGTAGGACTAGAGGGCACAGCCTCAAGATAAAGGGGGAGGCGGTTTAGAACGGAGTTGAGGAAGAACTTCTTCACTCAAAGGGTGGTGAATCTCTGGAATTCTCTGCCCGTTGAAGTGGTGGAGGCTGCCTCGCTAAATATTTTTAAGACGCGGGTTGATGGGTTTTTGATAAGAGAGGGGATTAAGGGTTATGGGGAGAGGGCGGGAAAGTGGAACTGAGCCACGACAGATCAGCCATGATCTTATTGAATGGCAGGGCAGGCTCGAAGGGCCAGATGGCCTACTCCTGCTCCTATTTCTTATGCTCTTATGTTCAACCATGCCGCCCCACTGAACTAAAACCCCCCTACCCTTCCAGGAATCATATCCCTCTATTCCCATCCGATTCATGTATTTGTCAAGACGCCCCTTACAAGCCAATATCATATCCGTTTCCATTACCCCCCACCCCGGCAGCGAGTTCCAGGCACCCACCCCACCCTCTGTATTAAAAACTCTGCCTCGTACATCTCCTTTAAACCTTGCCCCCCACGCCCTAAACCTGGGCCCCCCCCCCAAGCAATTGACTGTTCCACCCTGGGGTAAAAAAGCTTCTGACTGTCCACTCTGTCCGTGCCCCTCACAGTCTTGTATCTTCTATTGGGAAACAGTGAAAAGTATTGTTTCTTGCGCTATACAGGCAAAGCATACCGTTCATAGAGTACGGAGGGGAGGAGGAAAGGAGAGGGTGCAGAATGTAGGGTTACAGTCACAGCTGGGGTGCAGAGAAAGATCAACTTAATGCGAGGGTAGGTCCATTCAAAAGTCTGACAGCAGCAGCAGGGAAGAAGCTGTTCTTGAGTCGGTCGGTACGGGACCTCAGACTTTTGGATCTTTTTCCCGATGGAAGAAGGTGGAAGAGAGAATGTCCGGGGTACGTGGGGTCCTTAATGATGCTGGCTGCTTTTCCCCGAGGCAGCGGGAAGTGTAGACGGAGTCAATGGATGGGAGGCTGGTTTGGGTGATGGATTGGGCTACATTCACCACCCTTTGTAGTTCCTTGCGGTCTTGGGCAGAGCAGGAGCCCAGACCAAGCTGTGATACAACCAGAGCCAAAAGGCCTGTTTCTGTGCTGTAATGATCTGTGGTTCTATGATTACAAGGGATTGTTGCAATAGTAACCCAGTGCGAGAGGGAACGCACGCTCGGATATTTGTTGTCTGTTTTTGCCTGAGGAACCAATGCTGTGAAGCTACCATCTGTGAGATTGTGACTAAACGTCTCGAAGACAGAATCCCGTCTCAAAGTAACATTGGCTGAGCATGGGCCGGGGGGGGTTAGTGGGCAGGTCAGGGCCTTTCATGCATCAGGTGCAGACTCGATGGGCCGAATGGCCTCATCTGCACTCTGGTATCCTGTGATTCTGTGCTGCCAAAGGGATCGGATGTGTCACAGCTCGGCCTGGGCTCCTGCTCTGCCCAAGACCGCAAGAAATCAGGGTCATGAATTTAACCCAATCCATCACCCAAACCAGCCTCCCATCCACTGACTCTGTCTACACTTCCCGCTGCCTCGGGGAAAAGCAGCCGGCACAATTAAGGATACCCACGCACCCCGGACATTCTCTCTTCCACCTTCTTCTGTTGGGAAAAAGATACAAAAGTCTGAGGTCACGTACCGACCGACTCAAGAACAGCTTCTTCCCTGCTGCTGTCAGACTTTTGAATGGACCTACCTCGCATTAAGTTGATCTCTCTCTACACCCTAACTATGACTGTACAACTTCTTCCCGACTGACATATTGTGTGTGTGTGTGTGAGTGAGTGTGTGTGTGTGTGAGAGTATCTGTGTGTGTGTGTGTGAGAGTATCTCTGTGTGTGAGTGAGTGTGTGTGTGTGTGTGAGAGTATCTGTGTGTGTGAGTGAGTGTGTGTGTGTGAGAGTATTTGTGTGTGTGAGTGAGTGTGTGTGTGAGTGAGTGAGTGTGTGTGTGTGTGAGAGTATCTGTGTGTGTGTGTGTGAGAGTATCTCTGTGTGTGAGTGAGTGTGTGTGTGTGTGAGAGTATCTGTGTGTGTGAGTGAGTGTGTGTGTGTGAGAGTATCTGTGTGTGTGAGTGAGTGTGTGTGTGTGAGTGAGTGTGTGTGTGTGTGAGAGTATCTGTGTGTGTGTGTGTGAGAGTATCTCTGTGTGTGAGTGAGTGTGTGTGTGTGTGAGAGTATCTGTGTGTGTGAGTGAGTGTGTGTGTGTGAGTGAGTGTGTGTGTGTGTGAGAGTATCTGTGTGTGTGAGTGTGTGTGTGTGTGTGTGTGAGAGTATCTGTGTGTGTGAGTGAGTGTGTGAGTGTGTGTTGGGATGTGTGTAGGTGTGTGACTGTGTGAGTGTGTGTGTTGGGATGTGTGTAGGTGTGTGACTGTGTGAGTGTGTGTGTGTGTGTGTGTTGGGATGTGTGTAGGTGTGTGACTGTGTGTGTGTGTGTGTGTGTGTGGGTGTGTGTGTGTGTGTGTGTGTTGGGATGTGTGTAGGTGTGTGACTGTGTGTGTGTGTGTGAGTGTGTGTTGGGATGTGTGTAGGTGTGTGACTGTGTGTGTGTGTGTGTTGGGATGTGTGTAGGTGTGTGACTGTGTGTGTGAGTGTGTGTGTGTGTTGGGATGTGTGTAGGTGTGTGACTGTGTGTGTTGAAGTGTGCGTGTGTGTGAGACTGTGTAAATGGTGGGGGATGTGAGGGGAGCATGGGGGAGCTGTGGGGCGTGGGTGGGGGATGTGGAGGGGGTCAGGGGGATGTTGGGGGGGGGTGGGGGTGGGGGGGGTCGGCGGGGGGAGGGGGGCTGCTCCTGCATCTTCTGTGTCGTTAGCTGGGCCGGACAAACCCACGAACGTGAATCTTACAAAGAAGGGTTCGCCGTCTTGGGCAGGAGCACTGGATCCCTGAGGACGGGATGGGGGGTTGGGGTCACTGGGACCGTGCGTACAGGAGGGCCATCCAAAGGTTCGATTCCACGATGCTCTGAAAGGAAAAGGGAAAAGCTTTAACATCGAACAGAGAGGAGCGGGGGGACCTCAACACCAGAGGCGATGGCCCAGTGGAACGAGTGCCAGACTATTAACCCAGGAACTCAGCGAATGTTCCTGGGACCCGGGTTCGAATCCCGCCACGGTGGAACTCGATAACAAATATCTGGGATTGAGAATTCACTGGGAACCACGGAACCGCTGTCGGAGAAACCCATCTGATTCACCGAGGGATGGGAAGCCGCTGTGCTTACCCATTTGCGATGTCTCACCTGCTCTCGGGCAACTAGGGACGGGCGATGAGTGCCGGCCAGCCTGGCGATGCCCCCCCTGACCCACGAATGAATAAAAAAACTCTTTGATCCCGGAGGTGGGTGGCCCAGGGGTTAGCACTGCTGCCTCACGGCGCCAGGGATCGATCCCCGGCCTTGGGCCTGTGCCGAGCCTGCAGGCTCTCCCCGTGGGTTACCTCCCACAGTCCGAGAGACGTGCCGGTTAGGGGTTCACCGGCCGTGCCGAGTTCTCCCTCGGTGTGCCCGAACAGGCGCCGGAGAGTGGCGACTTGGGGGGTTTTCATTGCAGCGTTAGTTTTGGTAAATAGGTCACCATCATTTCGGCCAAATCACTCAAACCCTTTCCATTCACCCTGTGGGGCGATGGATGGCGTCGAAGATCTCTCTCGCTGAGGGAGTTACCTCCAAGCCCCTCCTCTTCCCTTCCAACACTAACTGGACAGAGGGGGAGAGGAAGTGGGGGGGGGTTACGTGGAGGTTTAAGCTATCAGTTGTACCTCAGTGGTTAATAATTTGCCCCCACACCCCCCTCTATCTGGAGCAGGTCCCCTCCCAAAACCAGGCTGATAAGAATACTCAAAGTGCGGTGGGAAGTACAGAGACCCTCTTGGCGTGTTTGCTCAAAGACCCCCGGGGCAACAGACAAGATGTTTAAGGAGGCAAGTGGGATTCTTCCCTATTTTAGCCGAGGCAGAGAATTTAAATAAACGCGAGGTGATGCATTTTGGAAGAAATAATGTAGGGGGGAGTTACACCATAAATGGTAGGCCTATTAAGAGTGTAGAAACGCAGAGGGATCTGGGGGTGCAAGTACACAGGTCCCTGAAGGTGGCAGTGCAGGTGGAGAAGGTGGCGAAGAAGGCCTATGGTATGCTTGCCTTTATAGGGAGGGGGTATAGAACATAGAACATTACAGCGCAGTACAGGCCCTTCGGCCCTCAGTGTTGCGCCAACCAGTGGAACCAATCTAATGACCCTCTAACCTAAACTATTAGAGTATAAAAGCTGGCGTCTAATGTTGCAGTTGTATAGAACACCCCAAAAACGTGCTCTTAGGCTGATTGGTGTAACAAATTATCCCCAAATTAGTCTTCCCTCAATCTTCCCCAATAGGTGTAGATATAGGTCACGGGTAGAGGAGGGCGGCCTGGGCTCATTAGGCCGAAGGGCCTGTTTCCCGTGCTGTGTTGCTCTTGGTTTGAAGAGCAGGGAGGTTATAATGGAGCTGTGTGAGATGCTGGTGAGGACACAGCTGGAGCACTGTGTGCGGTTCCAGTCGCCACATTATAGGGAGAAGGCGATTGCGCTGGAGAGGGCGCAGAGGAGATTGACCAGGAGCCTGCCTGGGATGGATGGAGCGTTCCAGCGATGAGGAGACACTGATTGGGGGGGGGGGTTGTTCTCCTTGGAGCAGAGAAGGCTGAGGGGGGACAGTGTATAACACAATGAAGGACATAGATAGGCAGAAACTTTACTAGTTGGAATTGGTCCTAGAACGCTATTCAATGAGGTGGGATTAATCGGGGTGTCACTACCTGCTCATAACACATTTATACATATAACACATACCCCAGGAGCTGGGGGTGATAGAGCTGGAGATTTCTGATATATAAAAGTTTACAGATGTGTACATACTGAGCCGCAGAGATCTCTCCTTCACCCGCTGTTTGTGGAAACTTCAATATTGTTTTCACATTGCAATCTATTAGAGATACTGTCCCTTGACATTCAATGGTGTAACCATCACTGAATCCCCCCCCCCCCACTGTCAGCATCCTGGGGGTTACCATTGACCAGAAACTCACAGCAAGATCAGGTCAGAGAATCCTACGGTGAGTAATTCACCTCCTGACTCCCCCAAAGCCTGTCCACCATCTACAAGGACACAAGTCAGGAGTGTGATGGGAATACTCCCCACTTGCCTGGATGGGTGCGGCTCCCAACAACACTCAATAAACTCAACACCATCCAGGACAAAGCAGCCCCCCTTGATTGCTACTCCATCCACAAACATCCACTCCCTCCACCACCGATGCTCAGTGTGTATCATCGACAAGATGCACTGTAGCAACTCACCAAAGCTCCTTAGACAACACCTTCCAAACACACGACCACTTCCATCTAGAAGGACAAGGGCAGCAGACGCCTGGGTACACCACCGCCCGGAGGTTACCCTCCAAGCCACTCACCATCCCGACTTGGAAATATATCGGCCGTTCCTTCACTGTCACTGGGTCAAAATCCTGGAGCTCCCTCCCTAACAGCGCTGTGGGAGTACCTACACCTCAGGGACTGTGGCGGGTTCGAGAAGGCAGTGTAATAATTCAGCTGAGGACAGGTTCCCTTCACCAGAAACTCATCATGTTTAAAGTTTATGGAAAAGTGTCACAAGCCGGCTTACATTAACACCGCAATGAAGTTACTGTGAAAATCACCCAGTCGCCGCACTCTCGGGTACGCTGGGGGAGAATTTAGCACGGCCAATAACCAGCGCGCCTTTCAGACTGTGAGAGGAAACCGGAGCACCCAGAGGAAACCCAGGCAGACACGGGGAGAACATGCAGACTCCGCGCAAACGGTGACCCGAGGCGGGAATCGAACCCCGGATCCCTGGCGCTGTGAGGCAGCAGTGCTAACCCGCTGTACCACCCTCGAAAGGAGGACCCACAATTATGGCAGCCAGTGTGTACCTGGGAAAGCTACCCCAACGTTCTGGGTTGAAGCAATAGGCTTTAAACTCCTCCCAGTCACTTGCTATTGAGTGAGACCCCTATTGCTCAGGGAGGCTATGCACAAAGCCCAGCGGAGGTTCTAGTGATGAACCCACCCCTCCCGCACATATATCTATATATGTTCTTTATATCTATAACAAGAAGTAGTTTACCACTACCTTCTCAGGAGCAATCAACAATGGGTGATAAATGTCAGCTTTTCAATGGTGTTCAACACCTGGTAAGCAATAATAACTAACCCAGCCCATTCCAAACATGGTCCATTTAAACAACTGGAACTTAAATCCCAAAAATCTTCTCCTCACACCTCCACCAGCTCATTGCCCCATCAATATCCTGCAGCCTACCTGGGAGTCAATAACTGGGAGTATACAAACTCGTGACAATGTCCCCCAACAGAGACTCCCAGGACAGGTACAGCACGGGGTTAGATACAGAGTAAAGATGCCTCTACACTGTCCCCCCATCAGAGACTCCCAGGACAGGTACAGCACGGGGTTAGATACAGAGTAAAGATGCCTCTACACTGTCCCCCCATCAAACACTCCCAGGACAGGTACAGCACAGGGTTAGATACAGAGTAAAGCTGCATCTACACTATCCCCCATCAAACACTCCCAGGACAGGCACAGCACGGGGTTAGATACAGAGTAAAGCTGCCTCTACACTGTCCCCATCAAACACTCCCAGGACAGGTACAGCATGGGGTTAGATACAGAGTAAAGCTGCCTCTACACTATCCCCCATCAAACACTCCCAGGACAGGTACAGCACGGGGTTAGATACAGAGTAAAGCTGCCTCTACACTATCCCCCATCAAACACTCCCAGGACAGGTACAGCATGGGGTTAGATACAGAGTAAAGCTGCCTCTACACTATCCCCCATCAAACACTCCCAGGGCAGGTACAGCACAGGGTTAGATACAGAGTAAAGCTCCCTCTACACTGTCCCCCATCAAACACTCCCAGGACAGGTACAGCACGGGGTTAGATACAGAGTAAAGCGACCTCTACACTGTCCCCCCCATCAGACACTCCCAGGACAGGTACAGCACAGGGTTAGATACAGAGTAAAGCTCCCTCTACACTGTCCCCCCATCAAACACTCCCAGGACAGGTACAGCATGGGGTTAGATACAGAGTAAAGCTCCCTCTACACTGTCCCCATCAAACACTCCCAGGACAGGTACAGCACGGGGTTAGATACAGAGTAAAGCTCCCTCTACACTGTCCCCATCAAACACTCCCAGGACAGGTACAGCACGGGGTTAGATACAGAGTAAAGCTCCCTCTACACTGTCCCCATCAAACACTCCCAGGACAGGTACAGCATGGGGTTAGATACAGAGTAAAGCTCCCACGACACTGTCCCCCATCAAACACTCCCAGGACAGGTACAGCACAGGGTTAGATGCAGAGTAAAGCTCCCTCGACACTGTCCCCCCATCAAACACTCCCAGGACAGGTACAGCACAGGGTTAGATACAGAGTAAAGCTCCCTCTACACTGTCCCCATCAAACACTCCCAGGACAGGTACAGCATGGGGTTAGATACAGAGTAAAGCTCCCTCTACACTGTCCCCATCAAACACTCCCAGGACAGGTACAGCATGGGGTTAGATACAGAGTAAAGCTCCCACGACACTGTCCCCCCATCAAACACTCCCAGGACAGGTACAGCACAGGGTTAGATGCAGAGTAAAGCTCCCTCGACACTGTCCCCCCATCAAACACTCCCAGGACAGGTACAGCACAGGGTTAGATACAGAGTAAAGCTCCCTCTACACTGTCCCCATCAAACACTCCCAGGACAGGTACAGCACGGGGTTAGATACAGAGTAAAGCCTCCTCTACACTGTCCCCATCAAACACTCCCAGGACAGGTACAGCATGGGGTTAGATACAGAGTAAAGCTCCCTCTACACTGTCCCCATCAAACACTCCCAGGACAGGTACAGCACGGGGTTAGATACAGAGTAAAGCTCCCTCTACACTGTCCCCATCAAACACTCCCAGGACAGGTACAGCACGGGGTTAGATACAGAGTAAAGCTCCCTCTACACTGTCCCCATCAAACACTCCCAGGACAGGTACAGCACGGGGTTAGATACAGAGTAAAGCTCCCTCTACACTGTCCCCATCAAACACTCCCAGGACAGGTACAGCACGGGGTTAGATACAGAGTAAAGCTCCCTCTACACTGTCCCCATCAAACACTCCCAGGACAGGTACAGCACGGGGTTAGATACAGAGTAAAGCTCCCTCTACACTGTCCCCATCAAACACTCCCAGGACAGGTACAGCACGGGGTTAGATGCAGAGTAAAGCTCCCTCTACACTGTCCCCATCAAACACTCCCAGGACAGGTACAGCACGGGGTTAGATACAGAGTAAAGCTCCCTCTATACTGTCCCCATCAAACACTCCCAGGACAGGTACAGCACAGGGTTAGATACAGAGTAAAGCTCCCTCTACACTGTCCCCCCATCAAACACTCCCAGGACAGGCACAGCACGGGGTTAGATACAGAGTAAAGCTCCCTCTACACTATCCCCCATCAAACACTCCCAGGACAGATACAGCATGGGGTTAGATACAGAGTAAAGCTCCCTCTACACTGTCCCCCCATCAAACACTCCCAGGACAGGTACAGCACAGGGTTAGATACAGAGTAAAGCTCCCTCTACACTGTCCCCCCATCAAACATTCCCAGGACAGGTACAGCACGGGGTTAGACACAGAGTAAAGCTCCCTCTATACTGTCCCCATCAAACACTCCCAGGACAGGTACAGCACGGGGTTAGATACAGAGTAAAGCTCCCTCTATACTGTCCCTCCATCAAACACTCCCAGGACAGGTACAGCACGGGGTTAGATACAGAGTAAAGCTCCCTCTACACTGTCCCCCATCAAACACTCCCAGGACAGGGACAGCACGGGGTTAGATACAGAGTAAAGCTCCCTCTACACTGTCCCCCATCAAACACTCCCAGGACAGGTACAGCACAGGGTTAGATACAGAGTAAAGCTCCCTCTACACTGTCCCCCATCAAACACTCCCAGGACAGGTACAGCACGGGGTTAGATACAGAGTAAAGCTCCCTCTACACTGTCCCCCCATCAAACACTCCCAGGACAGGTACAGCACGGGGTTAGATACAGAGTAAAGCTCCCTCTACACTGTCCCCATTAAACACTCCCAGGACAGGTACAGCACGGGGTTAGATACAGAGTAAAGCTCCCTCTACACTGTCCCCATCAAACACTCCCAGGACAGGTACAGCACGGGGTTAGATACAGAGTAAAGCTCCCTCTACCTTGTCCCCCATCAAACACTCCCAGGACAGGTACAGCACGGGGTTGGATACAGAGTAAAACTCCCTCTATACTGTCCCCCCATCAAACACTCCCAGGACAGGTACAGCGCGGGGTTAGATACAGAGTAAAGCCCCCTCTACACTGTCCCCCATCAAACACTCCCAGGACAGGTACAGCACGGGGTTAGATACAGAGTAAAGCTCCCTCTACACTGTCCCCCATCAAACACTCCCAGGACAGGTACAGCACGGGGTTAGATACAAAGCTACACTGTCCCTCTCTCAGCCATGGATAGACTGGCCTGTTACTCCCTCCAAGTGTCAAAGTCACAGCTTTGAAATCCTGACAATCTATTTGAGTTTTTGTGCTTGGTTTAGCAGACTCAGCTGTGAGTTTCTTTGAGCTGTCGACATGATTCTGGTAATGAAGGAGACACGGAGGGAATTTTATGAAATGGTACTGGAACCTGGGGTGTCTTTGTTGTGGGGCAGCGTGCTCTCCCTTTTCAGGTTTACACACCAGCCCCACCGAGGTTACGCTGAAATTCCTGTAAGCTCTGCAGGATGTGGTTGACGCGAAAGCAAAGAAAAAAACCATCTCTGTTCTTATCAAACCATTCAGGTCAGACAGATAAGTGGCTCTGTCTGCCCTGCCAGCCACTGTAGCTGCCTGTCTCTGTCACCTCCCCAGCCCTCCTGCAACCCCCACCCACACACTCCCCCACCTTCCCCACTGTGGCCACAGATGAGCGGGGGTGGGGGGGCCCCCCCGTACGAGACGAGCAGTGCTAAACCCTCGCCCCATTTCAAATAAAAGACACAGAGCAAAGAAAATTACAGCACAGGAACAGGCCCTTCGGCCCCCTACAAGCCTGCACCGACCATGCTGCCCCACTTTCGGGGACCATATCCCTCTATTCCCATCCCATCCATGTATTGATCAAAGCTTCTGACTGTCCTCTTGTCGATTCTATCAGGTCGTCCCCCTCGGCTTCCAGTGAGAGCAAACCGAGTTCCTCCAACCTCTCCTCACGGCTAATGCCCTCCCTACCAGGCAACATCCTTCCTCCAAAAGCCTCCACGTCCTCCTGGTCATGTGGGAGTGAGCCCCACACATCCACCACCCTCTGGGTGAAGAAATTCCTCCGCACCTCAGTCCTTACCCTCAAACTATGACCCCTAGTTCTGGACTCTGTCACTCGGGAACATCTAGGGTCACTCATCGAAACTAGAAGCAGGACTGGGCCTGTATGTTCCAGGTGTGGCCTACATAATGTTCTATAATTTACCAACGTTTAAACTCAAATGGAAAGGGGTCTTTTCTGTTTCCAAGCTTTCTTGAAGTTGAGAAAACCCGTGGAGCCCAGAATCCCGACATTCCAGAGAGAATTCAGCCCATCATAAGCACATAAGAAATAGGAGCAGGAGTAGGCCATCTAGCCCTTCGAGCCTGCCCCGCCATTCAATAAGATCATGGCTGATCCGAAGTGGATCAGTTCCACTTTCCCGCTTTCTCCCCTTAATTCCCTTGTCTATCAGAAACCTATCTACCCGCGTCTTAAATATATTTAGCGAGGTAGCCTCCACCACTTCAACGGGCAGAGAATTCCAGAGATTCACCACCCTTTGAGTGAACAAGTTCCTCCTCAACTCCGATCTAAACTGCCCCCCCCCCTTATCTTGAGGCTGTGCCCCCTAGTCCTGCTGTCCTTTCTAAGCGGGAAGAATCTCTCTACCTCTACCCTATCCATCCCCTTCATTATCTTATACGTCTCTATAAGATCCCCCCTCATCCTTCTAAACTCCAACGAGTACAGACCCAGTCTATTTAGTCTCTCTTCATAGTCCAACCCCCTCATCTCCGGTATCAGCCTAGTGAACCTCCCCTGCACCCCCTCCAAGGCCAAAATATCCTTGCGCAAGTGCGGCGACCAAAACTGCACACAGTACTCCAGCTGCGGCCTCACCAGTGCCCTGTACAGCTGCAGAAAGACCTCCCTGCTTTTATATTCTATACCCCTTGCTATAAAGGCCAGCATCCCATTCGCCTTCCTGACCACCTGCTGCACCTGCAGGCTGGGTTTTTGCGACTCATGCACAAGGACCCCCAGGTCCCTCTGCACCGTCGCCTGCTGCAGCTTTTTGCCCTTTAAATAGTAATCTCTATAAAATAGTAATCAAGTAATTAAATTAAATAGTAATCAAGAGTGTACTATCTCTCTGAAAGATTCAATTGTTTTTGCATTAAGCGGTTGATCTCCTGTACACCACTCAGGGGAAACCCCATAGGAACAGTGCTATCAAATAAAGAGTAACGTTTCACAAAGTTTTCTTTGAACGCTTTAGAATAGAACCCCCACTGTGCAGAAGGAGACCATTTGGCCCATCAAGCCCTGCACCAGCCACATTCCCACCCAGGCCCCACAATCTGTTGACTCGAGGGCCAATCAATCTAGCCCACACCTCTTTGAAGTGTGGGGGGAAACCCACGCAGACACAGGGAGAATGTGCAAACTCCACATAGACAGTGACCCGAGGCTGGAATCGAACCTGGGGTCCCTGGCGCTTTGAGGCAGTAGTGCCGACCACTGTGCCACCGTGCCACCCACAGTAACCTCAATGCAATGTTAATATAAGCCTACTTGTGACACTTATAAATAAATAATTCTTTTAACAGAATTCAACTTTCACCTTCCGCCATGGTAGGATTCGAACCTGATCCCCCAAACATTAGTTGAGCATTGGATTAATAGTTTAGCGATAATATCACTTGGCTATCACCTCCCCTTTCTAACCATCTGACATAAAAATGTTGGCATTCTGAGTCCAGTTATCTGTTTGGTATGCTCAAGAATTGTCCAACTGACAACGAAGAGCCAATTCGCTTTCCAATTGGCTGAGGGAACCTTGGGTATCATGAACCAATGGTGAGATTCATGGCATGGAGATGCTGGCTTTGGACTGGGGTGGGCTCAGTGAGAAGTCTCACAATCAGGTTAAAGTCCAACGGGCTTATTTGGGATCACGAGCTTTCAGAGTGCTGCTCCTTCCCCAGGTGAGTGGAGAGTGGGGTTCACAAACAGGGCATATATTGACAAAGTCACAATTGCAAGATAGAAATCATGGAAACCTTACAGCACAGAAAGAGGCCATTCGGTCCATCATCGCGTCTGCACCAACCACAATCCCACCCAGGCCCTACCCCCATATATTTTACCCGCTAATTCCTCTAACCTACACATCTTAGGACACTAAGGGGCAACTTAGCACGGCCAATCCACCTAACCCGCACATCTTTGGACTGTGGGAGGAAACCCACGCAGACACGAGGAGAATGTGCACACTCCACACAGACAGTGACCCGAGGCTGGGAATCGAACCCAGGTCCCTGGAGCTGTGAAGCAGCAGTGCTAACCACCGTGCTACCGTGCCACCCCAAGGGAGATGGGAAATGGTTGGAATGTGATCAGGTAATTAATTCTTTACCGATACAACCAGTGCGAGTGGAGAGAGGGATAATCACAGGTTAAAGAGGTGTGATTTATCTCAAGCTAGCACAGTGAGTAGGATTTTGCAAGCCCTAGCTGGACGGCGGGGGTTACACGTAGTGTGACGTGAACCCAAGACCCCGGTTGAGGCCGTCCTCATGTGTGCAGAACTTGGCTACCAATTCCTGCTCCGAGTAGAATCCTGGTGTCGTGAGACTCCTTACGACGGTGAGAGTGGGGGAGGATGGGAAAGGAGAGGGTCAGGTAATGACACCGCCAGAGAATGTGGCCAGTCGGACCTGGAAACACCAGTGGTCTGGTGACAGCTCGGCCGATGTGGTTCGTATGGATTTATTGCAAAGCTTTTGACAAGGTCTCGCGTGGGAGACTGACTGGAGTGTGTGGAATCCAGAGAAACTTGGCGAAATGGATCTGAAACTGGCTTCACAACGGGTCTACAGTAGATTTCCCTGGTCCTGCACTCAACTCTGGAACACCTAAATAACAAGGACATCTATGTTAAACTCCTATTTATTAACTACAGCTATGCCTTCAACACCATTATTCCCACAAAACTCATCTCCAAACTCCGTGTCCCGGGTCTCGGTGTCTCCCTCTGTGACTGGATCCTAGACTTCCTAACTCGCAATCAGAAAGGACAAACAACGACACTCCCTCCACGATCATTCTCAACACCGGTGTCCCCCAAGGCTGCGATCTCAACCCCCTACCATAGTCCTTGTGTGGCCAAATTCCCCTCGAACTGGAGTTTCAAGTTTGCCGATGGCAAACACTGACGTGACAGAGTACGGGAATGAGATAGAGAATCTGGTGAACTGGTACGGCTGCAGTAATAATCTCTCCCTCGATATCAACAAAACAAAGGAGATTGTCGTCGTCGATACGGTAGCACAGTGGGTTAGCACTGCTGCTTCTCAGCTCCGGGGACCTGGGTTCGATTCCCGGCTCGGGTCACTGTCTGTGTGGAGTGTGCACATTCTCCCCATGTCTGCGTGGGTTTCCTCCGGGTGCTCCGATTTCCTCCCACAGTCCAAAGATGTGCGGGTTAGGTTGATTGGCCGTGATAAAATTGATCCTTAGTGTCCTGAGATGTGTAGGTTAGAGGGATTAGCGGATAAAATATGTAGGGATATGGGGGTAGGGCCTGTGTGGGACTGTGGTCAGTGCTGACTTGATGGGCCGAATGGCCTCTTTCTGCAGTGTAGGGTCCCATGATTCTAAGCGTAAAGGCAAACATGTCCCTGTCTACATCAATGCGGCCACAATAAAACAATCGAGAGCTTCGCATTTTTTGGTGTCCAGATCACCAACAACCTGTCCCGATCCCCTCCATGCCAACACTCTAGTTAAGAAAGCCCCACCAACGCCTCTACTTTCTCAGAAGACTAAGGAAATTTGGCATGTCCGCTACGAATCTCACTAACATTTACAGATGCACCATAGAAAGCATTCTTTTATGGTTGTATCACACCTTGGTATGGGCTCCTACTCTGCCCAAGACCGCAAGGAACTACAAAAGGTCGTGAATGTAGCCCAATCCATCAGGCAAACCAGCCTCCCATCCATTGACTCTGTCTACACTTCCTGCTGCCTCGGGAAAAGCAGCCGGCATCATTAAGGACCCCACACACCCCGGACATTCTCTCTTCCACCTTCTTCCGTCGGGAAAAACATACAAAAGTCTGAGGTCACGTATCAACCGACTCAAGAACAGCTTCTTCCCTGCTGCCATCAGACTTTTGAATGGACCTACCTCGCATTAAGTTGATCTTTCTGTACACCCTAGCTATCTCTCACTCTGCACTCTCTCCTTTCCTTCTCTGTGAACGGTATGCTTTGTCTGTGTAGTGCACAAGAAACAACACTGCACATTAGTACGTGATAATAATAAATCAAATCAAATATACATCAATGATGCAGATGAAAATGTAACGGGATGATAAGCAAGTTTGCAGACAACACCAAGATTGCCAGAATTCTTAATAATGATGAAGATGGTTGGAGATTACAGGAGGGTTTGAGATGAGTCGGTTAGATAGGCAGATTACTAACAGTTGCTAATTAACCTTGAAAAATGAATGGTTTGATCTGATTTGATCTTGCATTTGTGTCTTTCTCTCAACGGAAGAAGGCGGAAGAGAGAATGCCCGGGGGGGATTCTTAATTACACCGGCTGCTTTTTCAAGGCAGCAGGAAGTGTAGACCCAGTCAATGGATGGGAGGCAGGTTTGTCTGATGGACTGGGCTACATCCTAACCCTTCATTGCTTCTTGTGGTTTTGGGCAGAGCAGGAGCCCGTACCGAGCTGTGATAACCAGAAAGAATGCTTTCTATGGTGCATCTGTAAAAGTTGGTGAGAGTTGGCGTGGACTTGCCAAATTTTTTTAGTCTCCTGAGAAAGTAGAGGCATTGGTGGGGCTTTCGTAACTATAGTCTCAGTATGGAAGGATCATAGTGTCATAGAGATTTACAGCATGGAAATAGGCCCTTTGGCCTAACTTGTTTTTCTTTAAACCCTGAAGCTGGTTCCAATTACCCACATTTGGCCCATATCCCTCTATACTCATCTTACCCATGTAACTGTCTAAACGCTTTTTAAGAGACAAAATTGTACCCGCCTCTACTACAACCTCTGGCAGCTTGTTCCAGACACTCACCACCCTCTGTGTGAAAAAATTGCCCCTCTGGACACTTTTGTATCTCTCCCCTCTCACCTTAAACCTATGCCCTCTTGTTTTAGACTCCCCTACCTTTGGGGAAAGATATACCCCTCATTATTTTATAGACCTCCATAAGATCACCCCCTACATTCCAGAGAAGAGAGTATCAGTCTAACCAGCCTCTTTTCATAACTCAAACCATCAAGTTCCGTATTATCTGAGTAAATCTTTTCCACGCTCTTTCTAGTTTAATAACATCCTCTCTTTTCCAGGAAAGGTTGTCGGTGACCTGGACACCTAAAAACTTGAAGCTCTCGACCGTTCCTGCTTCACCCCCATCGATGTAGAGAGGGGCATGTTCTCCACTTCGCTTCCTGACTATCTCCTTCGCTTTGTTGACACTTGGAAGATGGGACGAGGTGAGGGAGTACTTAATGAATGACGGGACACTGGGAAGCTCGGAGGGACAGAGGGATCTTGGGGTACTTATTCACAGATCCCGGAAGTGGTTGGAGCACAGAGTTACAAAGGCACATGGGCCAGTTGTCTTTATGTCATACAGTATAAGACCAAGGAAGTGATTTTGGAGTTGTACTGGTTAGACCACAGCTAGGGTATTGGGTACAGTGTTGGTCACCTCATTATAGGAAGGATGTGATTGCACTGGTATATATCACAAATATCACAACATTCAAGGATATGGGATAAGTGCAGGAAAATGGGATTAGCGCACCTTTGTATAGGGCATTGGTGAGGCCGCAGCTGGAGTACTGTGTGCAGTTTTGGGCGCCGTACTTACGCAAGGATATTTTGGCCTTGGAGGGAGTGCAGAGGAGGTTTACTAGGCTGATACCGGAGTTGAGGGGGTTGAGCTATGAGGAGAGGCTGAATAAACTAGGCTTGTACTCGTTGGAGTTTAGAAGAATGAGGGGAGATCTCATTGAGACGTATAAGATGATGAATGGGATGGATAGGATAGAGGTGGAGAGACTCTTCCCGCTCAGAAAGGATAGTAGGACTAGAGGGCACAGCCTCAAGATAAAGGGGGGGCAGTTTAGAACGGAGTTGAGGAGGAACTTCTTCACTCAAAGGGTGGTGAATCTCTGGAATTCTCTGCCCGTTGAAGTGGTGGAGGCTGCCTCGCTAAATATTTTTAAGACGCGGGTTGATGGGTTTTTGATAAGAGAGGGGATTAAGGGTTATGGGGAGAGGGCGGGAAAGTGGAACTGAGCCACGACAGATCAGCCATGATCTTATTGAATGGCGGGGCAGGCTCGAAGGGCTAGATGGCCTACTCCTGCTCCTATTTCTTATGTTCTTATGTTCTTTAGTTATTGTGGGTGCAGACTCGATGGATCAAAGTCTGCTCTGTAAGACTTTTTAAAGTTTATTTATTAATCGCAAGTACCCTTACATTAACACTGCAATGGAGTTACTGTGAAAACCCCCTAGTCGCCACACTGCACCTGTTCGGGTACGCTGAGGGAGAATTTAGCACGGCCAATCCACCGGCACGCCTTTCCGACTGTGGGAGGAAACCGGAGCGCCTGGAGGAAACCCACGCAGACATGGGGAGAAGGTGCAGGGAGGGACTCAAACCGGGAATCGAACCCGGGTCCCAGGGTGCTGTGAGGCAGCAGTGCCGCGTCACAGGACTCTAAAGGACATGAGTGGAACAGATGGGTTTCGTGGTCTCTGTTCCTGAAACTGGACTTTTTTTTTGAAATGAATGGAATTTAAAATTTCACCGACTGCCTTGAGGGGGATTCGAACCCGTGTCCCGGGGGGGGGGTGTTGTTAGGCCTCTGAATGACTGAGTTAATCTCTCTCTCTGTTGGGGTGGCCAGCTCTAGAACAGGAAGGCAAAAGCGTGTCAGGCAGCCACTATGGGGAAAGAGGTCACCCACTGACAAGATAAACACGTCATTGCAACCAAACAGGATGTCCAGTTTCCAACCTGCCATCGATAAAGGTAAACAGTTCGCGATTTTCAACCGCAGGTGAGTAGGCCGAGACAAGGCAGACGAGTTATCCAGAACACCGCCCCCTCACCGAAATTCCCCGTCCTGGCTTCCCAGAACCTGTGGGGGGGGGGAGGTGGAAACATTCATTTCCACTCCATCACCCAGTGTAGGAGGTGACGGTAGGTGGTGACATGCTGGGCGGCTAATTCTAACCTAACTGGCCAGGTACCCTTTGGGAGTCATTGAGTGCAGAAAGAGGCCATTCAGCCCATCAAGCCTGCACCAGCAGGGTATCTTACCCAGTCCCCCAGCCCCGCCCCTGTCCCATAACATTTCCCACGGCTAATCCTCACACATCTTGTAACAATTTGGCGTGGCCAATCCGCCTAATCCTTTCATACAAACTATGGACACCCTACAGTGCAGAAGGAGGCCCATCCAGCCTACACTGACAACAATCCCACCCATTCCGGTGTACTAAGGGGGAATTTAGCATGGCCAATCTTTGGACTGTGGGAGGGAATTGGAGGAAACCCACATAAACGTGGGGAGAACATGCAAACTCTACACAGGCAGTGACCCAAGCCAGGAATCGAACCCGGGTCCCTGGAGCTGTGAGACAGCAGTGCTGACCACTGTGCCACCATACAGCTCTTTGGACACTAAGGGACAATTTAGCATGGCCAATCCACCTAACCTGCACATCTTTGGACACTAAGGGGTAATTTAGCATGGCCAATCCACCTAACCTGCACATCTTTGGACACTAAGGGGCAATTTAGCATGGCCAATCCACCTAACCTGCACATCTTTGGACACTAAGGGGTAATTTAGCATGGCCAATCCACCTAACCTGCACATCTTTGGACACTAAGGGGCAATTTAGCATGGGCAATCCACCTAACCTGCACATCTTTGGACACTAAGGGGTAATTTAGCATGGCCAATCCACCCAACCTGCACATCTTTGGACACTAAGGGGCAATTTAGCATGGCCAATCCACCTAAACTGCACATCTTTGGACACTAAGGGGTAATTTAGCATGGCCAATCCACCTAACCTGCACATCTTTGGACACTAAGGGGCAATTTAGCATGGCCAATCCACCTAAACTGCACATCTTTGGACACTAAGGGGTAATTTAGCTTGGCCAATCCACCTAACCTACACATCTTTGGACATGAAGGGGCAACTTAGCAAGACCAACCCACATAACTGGCACATTTCTGAACTGTGGGAGGAAACAGGAGCACCTGGAGGAAACCCACGCAGACATGGGGAGAATGTGCAAACTCCACACAGACAGTGACCCAAGTCGGGAATCAAACCCGGGTCCCTGGAGCTGTGAGGCAGCAGTGCTAACCCACTGTGCCACCCCCATCTGGCCTAAGTAAATTGGATCTTGCTCAATAATCCCTTGACATTCACATTAGCCTACGATGCCAGGGAGGAGGGTCCCGTCTGCCCTCCTTCACATCATCGCCACGGAAACCTATTTATCCATCCGGATAGACAAGGAGGGCCTTGGCTTAACAGGGTCAAGATACGGCATGTCCGAAACAAAAACAGAAGCACAAAGATTGAGTGGGTTTGACACATCATCCACCAACTTCCCCACTTCACCAGGGTGAGACTGGAGGTAAATGGGGAACCCCACTGTAGCTTCAACATAAGAACTAGGAGCAGGATTGGGCCATCTGTCCCCTCGAGCCTGCTCCGCCATTCAATAAGATCACGGCTGATCTTTTTGTGGACTCAGCTCCACTTACCCACCCACTCACTGTAACCCTTAATTCCTTCACTGTTCAAAAATTTATCTACCCTTGCCTTAAAAACATTCAATGACGTAACCTCACTGGGCAGGGAATTCCACAGATTCACAACCCTTTGTGTGAAGAAGTTCCTCTTCAACTCAGTCCTAAATCTGCTTCCCCTTATTTTGAGGCTATGCCCCTAGTTCTAGTTTCACCCGCCAATGGAAACAACTTCCCTGTTTCTATCTTATCCATTCCCTTCATAATCTTATGTTTCTATAAGATCTCCTCTCATTCTTCTGAATTCCAATGAGTATAACCCCAGTCTGCTCAGTCTCTCCTCGTAAGCCAACCCTCTCAACTCAGGAATCAACCTAGTGAATCTCCTCTGCACCCCCTCCAGTGCCAGTATATCCTTTCTCAAGTAAGGAGACCAAAACTGTACACAGTACTCCAGGTGTGGCCTCACCAGCACCTTATACAGCTGCAACATAACCTCACTGTTTTGAAACTCCATCCCTTTAGCAATGAAGGAGAAAATTCCATTTGCCTTCTTCATTACCTGCTGCACCCGCAAACCAACTCCTTGAGATTCATGCACAAGGACGCCCAGGTCCCTCTGCACTGCAGCATGCTGCAATTTTTTACCATTTAGATAATAGTCCATTTTGCTGTTATTTCTACCAAAATGGATGACCTCACATCGTACTCCATCTGCCAGACCCTCGCCCGCTCACTTAGCTTATCTCTACCCCTTTGCAGACTTTCAACATCCTCTGCACACTTTGCTGTCCCACCCATCTGAGTGTCATCTGCGAATTTTGACACATTGGTCCCCTACTCCAAATCATCGATGTAAATCGTAAACAATTGCAATCCCAACACTGATCTCCGAGGCAGACCACTAGTCACTGATCGCCAACCAGAACAACACCCATTTATCCCCTCTCTTTGCTTTCTGTTAGTTAACCAATCCTCTATCCATGCTAATACACTCCCTGTAACATCGTGCACCTTTATCTTACGTAGCTGTCTTTGGTGCGGCACCTTGTCAAATGCCTTTATGGTGTCAAGCTATGAAAATAGCTCATTAAGACCTGCTTTAACCCTCAGTTTTGGACTTCCCGGCCTGGGCACCTGTTCCCCAACACCAACTACAATACCACACAAGTGTCAAAGAGGCTGTCTACGTACGAACATACAGCTTCAGAGCAGGAGTAGGTCACCCGGACGCTCGAGTCTGCTCCGCCACTCAATAAAATCCTGTCTGCTCTGATTGTGATCCCAATCGCACATCCCTGCAGACCCCTCCCCCCCCCCCAATAACCTTCTCACCCTCTCGTTGACCTAGAATCGCTTTGCCTTAAAAATATTCAAAGACTCTGCTTCCACTGCCTTCTGGGGAAAAGAATTCCAGACACTCAGCACGCTCCGAGAGAAGAAAGTTCACCTAATCTCTGTCTTAAATGGGCGACCTCTTATTTTTAAACAGTGAACCCCTGGTTCTAGATTCTTCCACACGGGGTAACATCCTCTCCATCTCCACCCTGTCAATAACACCCTGAGCATCTTATAAATTTCAATCAAGTCACTTCTTAGTCTTCTAAACTCCAGCGGATACAAATCTAACCTCTCCGATCTCTACTCACAAAACATTCCACTCATTCCCGGTATTAATCTCGTAAACTTTCTCTGAACCAGTCCCAACATATTCACATCTTTCCTTAAATAAGGTGGCCAATACTGTATACAATACTCTGGGTGTGCCCTGCACAACTGAACATCACCTCCCTACTTCTGTAATCAATTCTCTTCACAATAAACAATAACATTCTGTTAGCTTTCTTATTACTTGCTGCACCTGCACGCTAGCCTTTTGTGATTCATGCACTAGGGCGCCCAGATCCCTCTGCACCTTAGCTCTGCAATCTCTCATCGTTTAGATAGCACGCCTCTTTTTTAATCTTCCTGTCTTTGGGTGGGGCAGCACGATGGCACAGTGGTTAGCACTGCTGCCAGAGACCCAGGTTCGATGCCCGAATCGGGTTATTGTCTATGCAGTAACTGTTTGGACTTTACACATTCTCCCCGTGTCTGCGTGGGTTTCCTCCGGGTGCTCCGGTTTCCTCCCACCGTCCAAAGATGCGTGGGTTAAGTTGATTGGCCGTGTTTCCTTACTGTCAGGGGGATTAGCAGGGTAGATACGTGGGGTTTACGGGGATAGGGCCTGGGTGGGATTGCGTTCGGTACAGACTCGATGGGCAGAATGGCCTCTTTTGGCAGCGTACGATTCTATGATAAGGTGCTGGTGGTGTAGGCTCCATCTCTCTGCCTCTGCACTGTTCAGTTGAAGAGGCTGTACTTTCTTTTCTCAGAATGGACCAAACACTTAGCTGTACAAATTCGAAGAGTAATTTTGGGGGAACTCTCAGACAGAAATGTGGGGCGGCTGACAGCAGCTTACCCTTACTGAGGAACCTAACTCGAATGTTAATCACCTCCACAGTGCCAGGAACCCATCACAAACAGCTGACGTTCTCAGACAAGTGTAAACACCACTTTCTAACACCTTCCTGTCCCGACTGTCGGAGTGACTGAGCGAGGAAGTCATTGTGACGTGAGGCACAAGATGCAAATTTCTCCGTAACTGCTGTGAATTTTGCATTGCTGAGCAAGGGTGAAAAGTTTTAAAGCTTATTTATTAGCGTCACAATTAGGAGAACATTAACACCGCAATGAAGTTACTGTGAAAAATCCCCCAGTCGGCACACTCCAGCACCTGTTCGGGCACACCGAGGGAGACTTTAGCACCCAACCTGCACGTCTTTCGGACTGTGGGAAGAAACCGGAGCACCCGGAGGAAACCCATGCAGACACGGGGAGAATGTGCAAACTCTGTACAGACGGCGACCCGAGCTGGGAATCGAACCCGCGTCCCAGGCGCTGTGGGGCAGCCGTGCTGACCACTGTGCTGCAGTTCTACTGTGGAGAAATGATCCCCGCCCACAAATCCACCCACCCACCACTCCCCCTCCCCGCCATTCCAACCTCCTCGTGCCGCACTGGGAATGTGGGCTTTGGCTTTTGTTCCCAGGTGGTTAGACTTGGATTCGAACCCCCAACTCTCTGAGTCAGCGCGAGTGCTTGTGAGCTAGTTAGTGCAAGATGCAGTATCTGTCACCGTACGCAACGAGGGGAGGAGAAATTTCCTCACCCAGAGGGTGGGGATTGTGTGGGATTCACTCCTACGGAAAGTAGTTGAGGCCAAAACGTTGTGTGATTTCAAGAAGAAATTAGGTATAGCTCTTGGAGATAAAGGGATCGAGGGAGCAGCACAGTGGGTTAGCACTGCTGCCTCACTGTGCCAGGGACCCGGGTTCGATTCCGGCCTTGGGTGACCCTGTAGAGTTTGCACGTTCTCCCCATGTCTGCGTGGGTTTCCTCCGGGTGCCCCGCTTTCCTCCCAAAGATGTGTGGGTTAGGTTGATTGGCCAGGCTTAAAAATTGGCCCTTAGAGTCGTGAGATGCGTAGGTTAGAGGGATTGGCGGGTAAATATGTAGGGGTATGGGGGTAGGGCGTGGGTAGGATTGTGATTGGTGCAGACGCAATGGGCCGAATGGCCTCCTTCTGCACTGTAGGGTTTACACGATGTCTATAACCATATACATCCTCTCATATTTTGCCGTCAGTATTTGTAATTCTAAGTCAGCATGTAGAACCATGGAGTAATATGGATCATAGGATGGTTACAACACAGAACGAGGCCATTCAGCCCGTAATATCCATGATAGCTCTGTGCAAGGGTGATTGAGCTAATCTCAAACCCCAGCCCATTCCGAATCATGGTCCCTTACGGATGCTTATCCAAATCCCATTGGAAAGACTCTGATGAACCTTAAACCTCAAACAAGTGTCCTCCGGCTCTCCACCTTTCCACCAATGGAAACAGTTCCTCGCGATCAGCTCTTCCCACTTTGAGCAGGTCAGAGGCTGGGAACCCAGCGGTGAGTAACTCACCTCCTGAATCCCCCAAAGCCTGCCCACCATCCACAGGACACAAGTCAGGAGTGTGATGGAACGCTCCCCACTTGCCTGGATGGGTGCAGCTCCGGCGAAGGAACAGCCGATATATTTCCAAGTCGGGATGGTGAGTGGCTTGGAGGGGAACCTCCGGGCGGTCGTGTTCCCAGGAATCTGCTGCCCTTGCCCTTCTAGATGGTTTGCGGGTTTGGAAGGTGCTGTCTAAGGATCTTTGGTGAGTTGCTGCAGTGCGTTTTGTAGATGGTACACACGGCTGCTACTGAGTGTCGGTGGTGGACGGAGTGGGTGTTTGTGGTTGGGGTGCCAATCGAGTGGGGCTGCTTTGCCCTGGATGGTGTCTTGAGTGTTGTTGGAGCTGCGCCCATCCAGGCAAGTGGGGAGTATTCCTCTCCTGTGCCTTGTAGATGGTGGACAGGCTTTGGGGAGTCGGGAGGGGAGTTACTCACCGCAGGATTGCCGGCCTCTGACCTGTTCAGGTTGCCACAATATTTAGACGGCTGGGTCCAGTACAGTATCTGGTCAACAGTAACCTCCAGGATAGTTTGAAATGTATTTATTAGTGTCACAAGTAGGCTTACATTAACACTGCAATGAAGTTACAGTGAAAATCCCCACACTCCGGCGCCTGTTCGGGTTACACTGAGGGAGAATTTCGCACGGCCAATCCACCTAACCCCCACGACTTTCAGACTGTGGGAGGAAACCGGAGCGCCCAGAGGAAACCCACGCAGACACGGGGAGAATGTGCAGACTCCGCACAGACGGTGACCCGAGCCGGGAATCGAACCCGGGTCCCTGTGAGGCAGCAGTGCTAACCATCAGTGATGGTAATGCCATTGGCTGTCAAGCGGGGACGGTTAGATCCTCTCTTGTTGGTGAATGTCATTGTCTGCGTGGTGTGAACGTTACTTGTCATTTGTCAGCCCGAGCCTGGATATTGTCCAGATCTTGTTGCGTTCGAACGCTTCTGGAATTCAGGGTTTTTTGCCCGTGTTTGAACCAAGGCTGCAATGAGTTCAGGAGCTGAGTGACCCTGGAGAAACTTCCACTGAGCTGTCTGATAATACCTGCGTTGAAATATGTCAGGAGAAATCTTATCCAAATACGATAATTGTAATATCTAAATAATTGACACAATATTCGGAAGCATTTGCTGGGCATTGTGTTAAAAAAGCCCAGTTCACACATACGTGTGAGATCTGATGAGCTGGCTCACTAATTTAATTCTAAGAAAACCTGTTACCTTCTGTCCCCTCTCTCAGAGTTTCTATTAGTTAGTCGCTTCTGAGCAAAAGTTGAAGCTTCAAGAGAAGTACAGGTAAATAATCCTCTGACCTTGTGCCTGCAGGTTGTTACGACAGCGATGGTATTCGAGTTCGCAGCCTTGTGGCCAAGTTTAACCACTTCCTCTGCTGCTCGCAGCTTCTATTGTCAGAGTTTCATCCAGACAACATCAACAAGACTTTGCCAATCCTTCAGCCGGACCCAGCTCTCTACATTTCCCGCTCCCCGTCGCTCGCTCCCTCTGCCCATTCCGTCTCCTCCGCCGTGTCCCCGATACCTTACGCTCCGTCACTGGTGGCCACGTCTCCCACTGCGGGGCCCAGGAGGGATCCCCCCCCCCCCCCAAGGAATCTCCATCATTCCCTTTCCTCCATTGCGACGCTCCTTAAAACCTGGGGTGACACAGCGGTTAGCGCCACTGCCTCACAGCGCCAGGGACCGGGGTTCGATTCCATCCTCAGGTAACTGCCTGTGAGGAGTTTGCATGTTCTCCCCATTTCTGTGTGGGTTTCCTCCGGGTGCTCCGGTTTCCTCCCACAGTCCAAAGATGTGCAGGTTAGGTGGATTGGCCATGCTCAATTTTCCCTTAGTGTCCAAAAATGCATAGGTTAGGGGGATTGGCCATTCTAAATTGCCCCTTAGTGTCCAAAGATATGTAGGTTAGGGGGATTGGCTATTCTAAATTGCCCCTTAGTGTCCAAAGATGTGCAGGTTAGGTGGATTGGCCATGCAAAATTGTCCCTTAGTGTCCAAAGATATGTAGGTTAGGTGGATTGGCCATGCTAAATTGCCCCTTAGTGTCCAAAGATGTGTAGGTTAGGTGGATTGGCCATGCTAAATTGTCCCTTGGTGTCCAAAGATATGTAGGTTAGGTGGATTGGCCATGCTAAATTGTCCCTTGGTGTCCAAAGATGTGTAGGTTAGGAGGTTTGGCCATGATAAATTGCTCCTTAGTGTCCAAAGATGTGTAGGTTAGGGGGATTGGCCATGCGAAATTGCCCCTTAGTGTCCAAAGATATGTAGGTTAGGTGGATTGGCCATGCTAAATTGTCCCTTGGTGTCCAAAGATGTGTAGGTTAGGTGGATTGGCCATGCTAAATTGTCCCTTAGTGTCCAAAGATGTGCAGGTTAGGTGGATTGGCCATGCTAAATTGCTCCTTAGTGTCCAAAGATGTGCAGGTTAGGTGGATTGGCCATGCTAAATTGCCCTTCAGTATCCAAAGATGTGTAGGTTAGGTGGATTGGCCATGCTAAATTGCCCTTCAGTATCCAAAGATGTGTAGGTTAGGTGGATTAGCCATGCTAAATTGTCCCTTAGTGTCCAAAGATGTGTATGTTCAGCCACCTTCAATCCCATCAATTTTCTCAAAATTATTTCTTGAATCATTCTGATTTTTCTCTTTATATCAATCAGATTCAAGGAAGATGCATGCAAGTTGGCCAGACAAGGCAATAGGCCTGAGGATTGGGAGCAGTTTAAAATTCAGCAAAGGAGGGCCAAAAGATTGATTAGGAAGGGAAAAATAGAGTATGAAAGTAAGCTAGCGGAGAATGGAAAACCTGACTATAAAAGTTTCTATAGGAATGTAAGGAGAAAAAGATAGATAAAAATGAATGTAGATCCCTTCCAGTCAGAAACGGGAGAATTCAGAATGGGGAATAAAGAAATGGCTGAGGAATTTGTCCTTTGCTTCCGTCTTCATGAAGGAAGACATGAATAATGTGCCAGGAGTTCTGAGAGAAACAAGTTTTGTGAGGAGCTGAAGGAAATCAGCATTAGGAGAGAAATGATTTTGGGGAAATTGATGGGTTTGAAGGTGGATAAGTCTCCAGGGCCAGATACTCTTCACCCCAGAGAAGTGGCCCTGGAAATAAAGAACAAAGAACAAAGAAAATTACAGGAACAGGCCCCTCGGCGCTGCACCGATCGTGCTGCCCCACTGAACTAAAACCCCCTACCCTTCCGAGGACCATATCCCTCTACTCCCATCCTATTCACGTATCTGTCCAGATGTTCCTTAAAAGTCACTACCGTATCCTCTTCCACTCCCTCCCCCAGCAATGAGTTCCAGGCACCCACCACCCTCTGTGTAAAAACTTGCCTCGTACATCTCCTTTAAACCTTGCCCCGCACACCTTAAACCTGTGCCCCCCCCCTAATAATTAACTCTTCCGCCCTGGGAAAAAAGCTTCTGACTATCCACTCTGTCCGTGCCTCTCATAATCTTGTAGACTTCTATCAGGTCTCCCCTCAACTTCCAGTGAGAACAAACCAAGTTTCCCCAGTCTCTCCTCGTAGCTAATGCCCTCCATACCAGGCAACATCCTGGTAAATCTTTTCTGCACCCTCTCCAAAGCCTCCACATCCTTCTGGTAGTGTGGGCGACCAGAATTGAACACTATATTCCAAGTGCGGCCTAACTAAGGCTCTATAAAGCTGTAACAAGACTTACCAATTTTTAAGCTCAATGTCCCGGTCGATGAAGGCAAGCATGCCGTATGCCTTCTTGACTACCTTCAACGAGGTTGTCCAACGAGGGGCATACACGCGATGGGTCGTACTGGGGCTGCTCTTGGTTGTTCGAGATTGGCCTAGTGCTTCATGTCGTTAGTGTGTGCCTAAACTGGACCAGATACTGGGCAAGACGACAGCTCAGTGACTATCACTGATTGCTGTGCAGACACATGGATTTGGGCCGGTGTCTGTGGGAGTTTGCGCATTCTCCCCGTGCTTGCGTGGGTTTTCTCCGGGTGCTCCGGTTTCCTCCCACACCCCAAAGATGTGCTGTTAGGCTGATTGGCAGGAATAAATTGTCCCTAAATCAGTTTCCCTAAATCTGGATGGCCATAAAACATTGGACAGGGGTCATGGGTGGAGAGGGGGGACTGGTGGTGTTGAGATGGCGGCGTGGGCTCGTTGGGCCGAAGGGCCTGTTTCCCGGGCTGATTTTGTTCTTTGTTCTTTGTTGTCCACCTGCATTGCCACTTTCAGTGACCTGTGTATCTGTACACCCAGATCCCTCTGCCTATCAATACTCTTAAGGGTTCTGCCATTTAGTGTATATTTCCGATCTGTATTAGAACTTCCAAAATGCATTACCTTGCATCTGTCTGGATTAAACTCCATCTGCTATCTCTCTGCCCAAATCTCCAACTGATCTATATCCTGCTGTATCCTCTGATGGTCCTCATCGCTATCCGCAAATCCACCAATCTTTGTGTCATCCGCAAACTTACTAACAAACCAGTTACATTTTCCTCCAAATCATTTATATATATATTACAAACAGCAAAGGTCCCAGCACTGATCCCTGAGGAACTCCACTTGTCACAGCCCTCCATTCAGAAACACACCCTTCCACTGCCACCCTCCGCCTTCTTTGACCGAGCCTGTTTTGTATCCACTTTGCCAGCTCATCTCTGGTCCCGTACGACTTCATGTTCTGGACCAGTCTGCCATGAGGGACCTCGTCAAAGGCCTTCCTGATAATAGTAGGTCCATCAGGAGGGCGTTAGCTACGAGGAGAGGT
Organism: Carcharhinus amblyrhynchos; assembly: GCF_965287045.1. Classification (NCBI taxonomy): domain Eukaryota; kingdom Metazoa; phylum Chordata; class Chondrichthyes; order Carcharhiniformes; family Carcharhinidae; genus Carcharhinus; species Carcharhinus amblyrhynchos. The sequence continues at coordinate 28,150 of NW_027650738.1, forward strand.
TGGAGAAACCCAGAGTGTTCTCACTGGAACGATAGAGGTTGAGGGGAGACCTGATAGAATTCTGTAAGATTATGAGGGGCACGGAGAGTGGAGAGTCAGAAGCTTTCTCCCAGGGTGGAAGAGTCGATTACTAGGGGGACAGAGGTTTAAGGTGCGTGGGGGAAAGTTTAGAGGAGATGCGAGGGGTAAGTTTTTGGCACAGAGGGTGGTGAACATCTAGAACTCGGTGCTCGGCGGGGGGCGATGGGAGCAGGTACGATAGCAGCATTTAAGGACAACCAGACCAATACGTGAGTAGGATGGGAACAGAAGGATAGGGACTCTGTAAACGGGTTTAGTTCAGGCAGGCACCATGATGGGCGTAGATTCGGAGGGCTGTCCCTGTGCTGTACTGTTCTTCAATTTGATTTGGTTTATTATTGTCGCATGCATTAACAGACAGTGAAAAGCATTGTTTCTTGGGCGCTCTACGGACAAAGCATACCGTTCATAGAGAAGGAAAGGAGAGAGTGCAGAGTGTAGTGTTACACTCATAGCGAGGGTGAACATAAGAATGCAAGAAATAGGAACAGGAGTAGGCCGTCTAGCCCTTCGAGCCTGCCCCGCCATTCAATAAGATCATGGCTGATCTGAAGTGGATCAGTTCCACTTTCCCGCTTTCTCCCCTTAATTCCCCTGTCTATCAGAAACCTATCTACCCGTGACTTAAATATATTCAGCGAGGCAGCCTCCACCACTTCAACGGGCAGAGAATTCCAGAGATTCACCACCCTTTGAGTGAAGAAGTTCCTCCTCAACTCCGTTCTAAACTGCACCCCCCCCACCTTATCTTGAGGCTGTGCTCTCTAATCCTGCTATCCTTTCTAAGCAGGAAGAATCTCTCTACTTCTACCCTATCCATCCCCTTCATTATCTTATACGTCTCTATAAGATCCCCCCTCATCCTTCTAAACTCCAATGAGTACAAACCCAGTCTATTTAGCCTCTCTTCATAAGCTAACCTCTCTTCATAGTCTAACCCCCTCATCTCTGGTATCAGCCCAGTAAACCTCCTCTGCACTCCCTCCAAGGCCAATATATCCTTGTGCAAGTGCGGCGACCAAAACTGCACACAGTACTCCAGCTGCGGCCTCACCAGTGCCCTGTACAGTTGCAGCAAGACCTCCTTACTTTTATATTCAATCCCCCTCGCTATGAAGTCCAACATTCCAGTCGCCATTCGGGTGTAGAGAAAGATCAACTTAATGCAAGGTAGGTCCATTCAAAAGTCTGACAGCAGCAGGGAAGAAGCTGCTCTTGAGTTAGTTGGTACGTGACCTCAGACTTTGGTATCTTTTTCCAACGGAAGAAGGCGGAAGAGAGAATGTCCGGGGTGTGTGGGATTATACTGGCTGCTTTAAGAACATAAGAACATAAGAAATAGGAGCAGGGGTAGGCCATCTAGCCCTTCGAGCCTGCCCCGCCATTCAATAAGATCATGGCTGATCTGTTGTGGCTCAGTTCCACATTCCCGCCCTCTCCCCATAACCCTTAATCCCCTCTCTTATCAAAAACCCATCAACCCGCGTCTTAAAAATATTTAGCGAGGCAGCCTCCACCACTTCAACGGGCAGAGAATTCCAGAGATTCACCACCCTTTGAGTGAAGAAGTTCCTCCTCAACTCCGTTCTAAACCGCCCCCTCTTTATCTTGAGGCTGTGCCCCCTAGTCCTACTGTCTTTTTTGAGCGGGAAGAGTCTCTCCACCTCTATCCTATCCATCCCATTCATCATCTTATACGTCTCAATGAGATCTCCCCTCATTCTTCTAAACTCTAACGAGTACAAGCCAACGGGAAGTGTAGACAGAGTCAATGGATGGGAGGCTGGTTTGTGTGATGGATTGGGCTACATTCACGACCTTTTGTAGTTCCTTGCGGTCTTGGGCAGAGCAGGAGCCCATACCAAGCTGTGATACAACCAGAAAGAATGGTGCATCTGTAAAAGATTGAGAGTCGTAGCAGACATGTCAAATTTCCTTAGTCTTCTGAGAAAGTAGAGGCGTTGGTGGGGCTTTCTTAACTATAGTGTCGGCATTTTGTGGGATGGGGGACCAGGACCAGGTGATCTGGACACCTAGATACTAGAAGGTCACGACCCTTTCTACTGTGTCCCCACTACAGATCTTGAAGTCGATGGCTATCTCCTTCGTTTTGTTAATATTGACGTTGTTCCTTGTTCTTTTTGTTAATACGGTGGTCTGTACGCACACAAAGCTTTCAACGTGGAAGGAAATTCGCGCACTGAGGTGCCACAGGTAGCAGTGAGATAATGACCATGTTACCTGCCGTGGGTTGTGGGACCAAGATGGCCAGTGAGAAGCCTGAGGCCTTTTCTGTCGTGGAAAATGTGAATTTTTATATCTGCTTGAGGGGCCAGATGTGTTAGGCCTCAGCAGAGAGTCGGCACCTCTGATAGCGCGGCATTCCACTTCGCGTTGGCCTAGAGTCATTGCTGAGTTTTCTGGAGTGGGCGTGGAACCCACAACACTGGTGATGCAGAGTCCAGAGTGCGACTAACGGAGAGACAGGGATGACCTTTCCAAAACTGGAACTGAAAGGCAGAAGTGAAAAGAAAGAGTTTGCAGTCACGTCACTGTGAGAATTGGAAATTTCTAATACCTGGTACGTTCCCAATAGCCCACTCTGCGCTCACTCTCATGTGTACTCACCCCCGTGTCCTCCCTGTCCCAGCGATGAGACTGAGCCCATAGATTGCAGAGTCTGAGAGTCAGTGCGGGGGGAGAGCTCCCCTATCAGTACACAACAACCCGAGAAATGGCATCACATGTGCCATCAAACCTGCTCCTCCATGCAAGCCCATCATGCCTTCCTGCTTTCCCGCTCACCCCCCTGAATCCCTTCATTTCCCCAAGGGCAGAATTCAAGGAATTCCGAACGTACTGGGAATCGGGAGAGAACTGGGTTATTGGCTGTATCGCGATTTTCAATCCTGTGGGCCTTAAGTGCAACAGAAGTAGAACCAGGATGTGATTCTCGCCAGCACGGACATCGGGAGCCTCCTCTCCCCCAATATCAGCTCCAACTCTCACCAACTTTTATAGACGCACCATAGGACTGCAGGGGTGACCTCAGACTTTTGTATCTTTTTCCCGATGGAAGAAGGTGGAAGAGAGAATGTCCGGGGGGTGGTGTGCGTGGGGTACATAATGATGCTGGCTGCTTTGCCAAGGCAGCGGGAAGTGTAGACAGAGTCAATGGATGGGAGGCTGGTTTGCGTGATGGATTGGGCTACATTCACCATGTTTTGTAGTTCCTCGCGGTCTTGGGCAGAGCAGGAGCCCATACCAAGCTGTGATACAACCAGAAGGAATGCTTTCTATGGGGCACCTGTAGAAGTTGGTGAACGTTGGAGCGGACATGCCAAATTTCCTTAGTCTTCTGAGAAAGTAGAGGCATTGGTGGGGCTTTCTTAACTATAGTGTTGGCACGGGGCGGGGGGGGGGACCAGGACAGGGTGTTGGTGATCTGGACACCTAAAAACTTGAAGTTCTCGACCCTTTCTATTTCGTCCCCGCTGATGTAGACAGGGGCATGTTCTCTTTTACACCTTCTGAAGTCGATGACCATCTCCTTCGTTTTGTTGACATTGAGGGAGAGATTATTGTTGCCGCCCCAGTTCACCAGATTCCCTATCTCATTCCTGTACTCTGTCTCGCGATTGTTTGAGATCCGACCCAGTACGGTGGTGCCGTCAGCAAACTGGAAAATCGAGTGAATGAAGGGTCCTCCAGACTCGGAGCGCTGGCTCTATTCTCTCCCCACAGACCTGCTGAGATCTTCCAGCATTTTCAGTTTTTGTTTCGGATTCCAGCATTCGCAGAATTTTCCTTCTAACCGCCGTGCTGTGAACAGAATTAGTTCCTTATTTAAGGAAAAGGGTAAATACCTGAACAGTTCAGAGATGATTTACAGGGGGAAATACCAAGTGTGGGTGGGTTGTCTTCTGAGGAAAGGTTGGGGAAGCTTGTATTCGCTGGAGTTTAGAAGGGTAACTTAGAAACCTAGAAACTGGAAGCAGGAAGAGGCCCTTCGAGCCTGCTCCACCATTCATTATGATCATGGTTCATCATCAAATCCTGATCCCCCCTCTCCCCCCCATATCCCTCGATCCCTTTCGCCCCCAGAGCGATATCTAATTTCTTCTTGAAATCACTCAACATTTTGGCCCCAACTACTTTCTGTGGGAGTGAATCCCACACATTCCCCACCCTCTGGGTGAGGAAATTTCTCCTCCCCTCAGTTCTAAAAGATTTACCCCTTATCCTCAGACTATGACCCCCTAGTTCTGGACTCCCCCACCATCGGGAACATTCTTTCTGAATCTACCCTGTTAGAATTTTATAAGTTTCTCTGAGATCCCCTCTCACTCTTCTAAACTCCAGTGAATATAATCCTATCCCACTTAGTCTCTCCTCATATGACAGACCCGCCATCCCAGGAATCAGCCTGGTAAACCTTCGCTGTTCTCCCTCTATAACAAGGACATTCTTCCTCGGATAAGGTGACCAAAACTGTATACAATATTCCAGGTGTGGACACATCAACGCCCTGTACAATTGTAGCAAAACATCCCTATCCCTCTACTCCAATCCTCTCGCTATGAAGGCTAACATTTACCTTCACTGCCTGCTGTACCTGCGCACTTACTTACAGTGACTGATGCACAAGGACTCCAAGATCTCGCTGAGTATCCACCTCTCTCAATTTACCCCCATTCAAATAATAACCTGCCTTCCTATTAAGTAACAGGCAGCTTGACCAAAACCTTTCAGATCCTGAGATACTGACAGGGTGAATGTGGAGAGGATGTTTCCACTTGTGTGTGAGTGTGTGTGTGTGTGTGTGTGTGAGTGTGTGTGTGAGTGTGAGTGTGTGTGTGAGTGTGTGAGTGTGAGTGTGTGTGAGTGTGTGTGTGAGTGTGTGAGTGTGAGTGTGTGTGAGTGTGTGTGAGTGTGAGTGTGTGTGTGTGAGTGTGTGTGTGTGTGAGTGTGTGTGTGAGTGTGAGTGTGTGTGAGTGTGTGTGTGAGTGTGTGAGTGTGAGTGTGTGTGAGTGTGTGTGTGAGTGTGTGAGTGTGAGTGTGTGTGAGTGTGTGTGAGTGTGAGAGAGGGAGTGTGAGTATGTGTGTGTGTGAGTGTGAGAGAGGGAGTGTGTGTGAGTGTGAGTGTGTGTGTGTGTGAGTGTGTGAGTGTGAGTGTGTGTGAGTGTGTGTGAGTGTGAGAGAGGGAGTGTGAGTATGTGTGTGTGTGAGTGTGAGAGAGGGAGTGTGTGTGAGTGTGAGTGTGTGTGTGTGTGAGTGTGTGAGTGTGAGTGTGTGTGAGTGTGTGTGAGTGTGAGAGAGGGACTGTGAGTATGTGTGTGTGTGAGTGTGAGAGAGGGAGTGTGTGTGAGTGTGAGTGTGTGTGTGTGTGAGTACGGGTATGGAAGGTGTGCCCAAGTGTATCACTTGTTGGTTACGGTGGGGATGGGTTGTGTAGGACCCACACTCACTCATTCTGCCTTGCCCCTCTGCCCCCTCCACTTGACAAGTCAGGGCAACTGGAGATTGGCCAATGGTCAATGGGTGATTGGCCGTGATCTTTACACCCACTCCTGTGCCCTTTGCACCCGGTTCCTGTGCCCTCTCCGCCCAGTTCCCATGCCCTCTCCGCCCAGTTCCCATGCCCTCTCCGCCCTGTTCCCGTGCCCTCTCCGCCCGGTTCCCGTGCCCTCTCCACTCGGTTCCCATGCCCTCTCCGCCCAGTTCCCGTGCCCTCTCCGCCCAGTTCCCGTGCCCCCTCTGCCCGGTTCCCGTGCCCTCTCCACTCGGTTCCCATGCCCTCTCCGCCCAGTTCCCGTGCCCTCTCCGCCCAGTTCCCGTGCCCCCTCCGCCCGGTTCCCGTGCCCTCTCCACTCGGTTCCCAAGCCCTCTCCGCCCAGTTCCCATGCCCTCTCTGCCCGGTTCCCGTGCCCCCTCTGCCCGGTTCCTGTGCCCTCTCCGCCCGGTTCCCGTGCCCTCTCCACCCGGTTCCCGTGCCCTCTCCGCCCAGTTCCCATGCCCTCTCTGCCCGGTTCCCGTGCCCCCTCTGCCCGGTTCCTGTGCCCTCTCCGCCCGGTTCCCGTGCCCTCTCCACCCGGTTCCCGTGCCCTCTCCACCCAGTTCCTGTGCCCCCTCTGCCCGGTTCCCGTGCCCTCTCCGCCCGGTTCCCGTGCCCTCTCCACTCGGTTCCCATGCCCTCTCCGCCCAGTTCCCATGCCCCCTCTGCCCGGTTCCTGTGCCTTCTCCGCCCAGTTCCCGTGCCCTCTCCACCCGGTTCCCCGTGCCCTCTCCACCCGGTTCCCCGTGCCCTCTCCACCCGGTTCCCCGTGCCCTCTCCGCCCAGTTCCCGTGCCCTCTCTGCCCAGTTCCTGTGCTCTCTCCTCCCGGTTCCCCGTGCCCTCTCTGCCCAGTTCCCCGTGCCCTCTCCGCCCGGTTCCCCGTGCCCTCTCTGCCCAGTTCCCGTGCCCTCTCCACCCAGTTCCCGTGCCCTCTCCACCCAGTTCCCGTGCCCTCTCTGCCCAGTTCCCGTGCCCTCTCCACCCAGTTCCTGTGCCCTCTCTGCCCAGTTCCTGTGCCCTCTCTGCCCAGTTCCTGTGCCCTCTCCACCCAGTTCCCGTGCCCTCTCTGCCCAGTTCCTGTGCCCTCTCTGCCCAGTTCCTGTGCCCTCTCTGCCCAGTTCCTGTGCCCTCTCTGCCCAGTTCCTGTGCCCTCTCCGCCCAGTTCCCGTGCCCTCTCTGCCCAGTTCCTGTGCCCTCTCCACCCAGTTCCTGTGCCCTCTCTGCCCAGTTCCTGTGCCCTCTCCACCCAGTTCCTGTGCCCTCTCTGCCCAGTTCCCGTGCCCTCTCCACCCAGTTCCCGTGCCCTCTCTGCCCAGTTCCCGTGCCCTCTCCACCCAGTTCCTGTGCCCTCTCTGCCCAGTTCCTGTGCCCTCTCTGCCCAGTTCCTGTGCCCTCTCTGCCCAGTTCCTGTGCCCTCTCCACCCAGTTCCCGTGCCCTCTCTGCCCAGTTCCTGTGCCCTCTCCACCCAGTTCCTGTGCCCTCTCTGCCCAGTTCCTGTGCCCTCTCCACCCAGTTCCTGTGCCCTCTCTGCCCAGTTCCTGTGCCCTCTCCACCCAGTTCCTGTGCCCTCTCTGCCCAGTTCCCGTGCCCTCTCCGCCCAGTTCCCGTGCCCTCTCCACCCAGTTCCCGTGCCCTCTCCTCCCGGTTCCTGTGCCCTCTCCGCCCGGTTCCTGTGCCCTCTCCTCCCGGTTCCTGTGCCCTCTCCGCCCGGTTCCTGTGCCCTCTCCTCCCGGTTCCTGTGCCCTCTCCGCCCGGTTCCTGTGCCCTCTCCGCCCGGTTCCTGTGCCCTCTCCTCCCGGTTCCTGTGCCCTCTCCGCCCGGTTCCCATGCTCTCTCCTCCCGGTTCCTGTGCCCTCTCCGCCCGGTTCCCATGCTCTCTCCGCCCGGCTCCCGTGCCCTCTGTGCCCAGTTCCTGTGCCCTCTCCGCCCGGTTCCCGTGCCCTCTCCACCCAGTTCCTGTGCCCTCTCCACCCGGTTCCTGTGCCCTCTCCGCCCGGTTCCTGTGCCCTCTCCGCCCGGTTCCTGTGCCCTCTCCTCCCGGTTCCTGTGCCCTCTCCGCCCGGTTCCTGTGCCCTCTCCACCCGGTTTCTGTGCCCTCTCCACCCAGTTCCCATGCCCTCTCCACCCAGTTCCCGTGCCCTTTCCGCCTGGTTCCCGTGCCCCCTGTGCCCAGTTCCCGTGCCCTCTCCACCCGGTTCCTGTGCCCTCTCCACCCAGTTCCCGTGCCCTCTCCGCCCGGTTCCCGTGCCCTCTCCACCCAGTTCCCGTGCCCTCTCCACCCGGTTCCCGTGCCCTCTCCACCCAGTTCCTGTGCCCTCTCCGCCCGGTTCCTGTGCCCTCTCCGCCCGGTTCCTGTGCCCTCTCCACCCGGTTCCTGTGCCCTCTCCGCCCGGTTCCCTGTGCCCTCTCCGCCCGGTTCCTGTGCCCTCTCCACCCAGTTCCCGTGCCCTCTCTGCCCAGTTCCCATGCCCTCTCCTCCCGGTTCCTGTGCCCTCTCTGCCCAGTTCCGGTGCCCTCTCCTCCCGGTTCCCGTGCCCTCTCCGCCCGGTTCCCCGTGCCCTCTCCGCCCAGTTCCCATGCCCTCTCCACCCGGTTCCTGTGCCCTCTCCGCCCGGTTCCCCGTGCCCTCTCCGCCCAGTTCCCGTGCCCTCTCCACCCGGTTCCTGTGCCCTCTCCGCCCGGTTCCCTGTGCCCTCTCCGCCCAGTTCCTGTGCCCTCTCCACCCGATTCCTGTGCCCTCTCCGCCCGGTTCCCTGTGCCCTCTCCGCCCAGTTCCTGTGCTCTCTCCACCCGGTTCCTGTGCCCTCTCCACCCGATTCCTGTGCCCTCTCCGCCCGGTTCCCCGTGCCCTCACCTCCGGGGCTGCCCCATGACAAAAATGATAAGAAAGCAGCTGGCGAAATCACAAAATTTGCCGCTAACCCGGCGATCTCAGTTCAGGAAGAAAATCCGGTTCTCCGCCTGACTGCAGGGAGGGCTGTATTTAATATAACTTCCCAAGAGAGGGAGACAGAGAGCGACCGCAGAGGATCGCAGGCTGGAGACTGAAATAATCTCCCTGGGGATTTTCACAGGATGTCTCACACACCTGTTAACGTCTCTCGGGCCGGGTTTCCAGTAAAATTAGTTCCTTTAGATTTCGGACACGCCTGCTGAAGCTGGCAATACGCAAAAGCTGTAAAAAAAGATAATCGCCAACATGGAGAAAAATCGAGCAAAGAGGTCACGTCAAACCTGGACGCAATCTTCCCCAGGACACAGTCGGAGATAAATCCGCTCTCTCCTACACCGGTGGGGAGAGAAAGGAGGGAAGGTGGAAATGAGAACCGTAGACAAGGAGGGTGCCAGGGTTGAGGGCATCCCCCCCCTGGGCAGCACAGTGGTTAGCGCTGCTGCCTCACAGCAAGAAGTCTCGTGGCACCAGGTTAAAGTGGGCTCATTGGGTAGCGCGAGCTTTCGGAACGCCGCCCCTTCGTCGGGTTCACAAACCGGGCATTACGAAGACACAAACTCAACTTACAAAATAATGGCTGGAATGCGAGTCTTTACGGGTAACCAAGTCTTCGACAAAGTGAGGGGCGAGAGGGTTAAGCGCCGTCTCGCAGTGCCGAGGACCCGGGTTCGATTCCCGTCAGGGGTCCCTGTCCGTCTGGAGTCTGCACATTCTCCCCGTGCCTGCGTGGGTTTCCTCCGGGTGCTCCGGCTTCCTCCCACAGTCCAGATGACTTGCTGGTTAGGGGTGCATCGGCCTTGCTAAATTCTCCCTCAGTGGCGACGAGGGGATTTTCACAGTAACTTCGTTGCGACGCTAATAAATAAACTTCAACTGAAAATTAGGCCGGAATCGTGGAATGACACGACGCGAAAGAGGCCCTTCGGCCCATCGAGTCTGCACTGACACACAAGAAACACCTGACCTTCCATCTAATCCCATTTACCAGCACTTGCCCCATCGCCTTGAGGTGCGACTAGATGCACATTTAGGTCATAAACAGATCGGAAACAGGCCCTTCTGCCCAACTGGTCTATGCTGCCCCTGAGTGGAAGAACATTGATTATTCAGTCAATGGAAGAGTTGTGTCGGCGGGGGGGGGAGACTGAGAAAGGGGAGGTGTTTCCGCTTGTAGGTGAGACCTCACACCCAGGGGGCACCAATATAAAGGAGTCATGAACAGACCCGATGGGGAACCGACAGGAGAAGCCTCGTAAGCCGGGGACTGATTAGAATGTGACACCCACTCCGACACAGAGCCAGTCACATGACTTTCAGGAGAAGTTGGATAAAGGGATCAGGAAGAATCGGAATGAAGGATAGGCTGAGAGGGTGAAAGGGAAGCAGGAGAGTTAGGGAACTTGGGCATGGACTACGCACACACTGGCATAGAGCAGCTGGACTGAAAGACTCAGTTCGGGGCCTCAGGTGTAGAGACGGGTTACAAAAGGGATTCTCAATTTACCCCCTGCCCAATGCTGGTTCCATTCGAACAGCCTGACTCCACAGCATCCAGCCAGAGGACACTTGGCCCATCGGCTCCGCACTGACTCTCCAACACAGCATCTTACACCAGGTAGTTGCCCCATTAATCCACCTAACCTGCACATCTTTGGACACTAAGGGACAATTTAGCATGGCCAATCCCCCTAACCTGCACATCTTTGGACACTAAGGGACAATTTAGCATGGCCAATCCACCTAACCTACACATCTTTGGACACTAAGGGGTAATTCAGCATGGCCAATCCACCTAACCTGCACATCTTTGGACACCAAGGGACAATTTAGCATGGCCAATCCACCTAAACTACACGTCTTTGGACACTAAGGGGCAATTTAGCATGGCCAATCCCCCTAACCTGCACGTCTTTGGACACCAAGGGACAATTTAGCATGGCCAATCCACCTAACCTACACGTCTTTGGACACTAAGGGGCAATTTAGCATGGCCAATCCACCTAACCTGCACATCTTTGGACTGTGGGAGGAAACCGGAGCACCCAGAGGAAACCCGCACAGAGATGGGGAGAACATGCAGACTCCACACAGACAGTGACCCGAGGCTGGAATTGAACCGGAGTCCCTGGTGCTGTGAGGCAGCAGTGCTAACCACTCTACCACCGTGCTGTTTTAGTCCATTTCCCTATCCTAACCACAGACCTTTTCGAAGTTGTGTGCTTTAGATAGTCATGAAGTTCCCTTTCTAGATGTAATGAATTGATTTAGTGATTGGGGATTCCAACAAGCAGCAGTGCTCTGACACCCCCTCACAGAGAGCGAGAATCCTTTACTGTCTGAGTGTTAGCACAGCATCTGTTTCCCCGTCTTCACCCACTCGCTCGCAGTGGATTAAACCTTTCGATGCTTCATCCAGAGTACTGAGACTTTCCATCAGGTTATCTCAGTTCATTTCCATTGAGATTAACTGATATCATAATCCCATTCACCCATCTTGGCTCTTCACTCCCACGGAATCCCTACAGTGCAGAAGGAGGCCATTCGGCCCATCGAGCCTGCACCAACAACAATCCCACCCAGGTTCTGTCTCCGTATATTTGCCCTGCTAATCTCCTGACACTAAGAGGCAGTTTATCATGGCCAATTCACCCAGCCTGCACATCTTTGGACACTAAGGGGCAATTTATCATGGCCAATCCACCTAACCTGCACATCTTTGGACACTAAGGGGCAATTTAGTATGGCCAATCCACCTAACCTGCACATCTTTGGACACTAAGGGGCAATTTAGCATGGCCAATCCCCCTAACCTGCACATCTTTGGACACTAAGGGGCAATTTAGCATGGCCAATCCCCCTAACCTGCACATCTTTGGACACTAAGGGACAATTTAGCATGGCCAATCCACCTAACCTGCACATCTTTGGACACTAAGGGACAATTTAGCATGGCCAATCCACCTAACCTGCACATCTTTGGACACTAAGGGACAATTTAGCATGGCCAATCCACCTAACCTGCACATCTTTGGACACTAAGGGACAATTTAGCATGGCCAATCCACCTAACCTTCACATCTTTGGACACTAAGGGGCAATTTAGCATGGCCAATCCACCTAACCTTCACATCTTTGGACACTAAGGGGCAATTTAGCATGGCCAATCCACCTAACCTACACTAAATTGTCCCTTAGTGTCCAAAGATGTTCAGGTTAGGTGGATTGACCATGCTAAATTGTCCCTTAGTGTCTAAAGATGTGTAGGTTAGGTGGATTGGCCATGATAGGGTTACAGGAATAGGCCAGAGGAAGGGCCTGGGTGGGCTGCTCCTTCTGAGAGTCGGTACAGACTCAATGGGCCGAATGGCCTCTTCCTGCACTGTAGGGATTCTACGGCTCTGTGTCCTTCCTCCCAATGGATTTGGGTACCCAGAACTACAGCGCCCCCTCCGTATCCCAACGAGAACACCTTTAAACTCTTCCACATCCTCGAGAGAGCCATCGGTTCTGAGCTGCGTTTGGTACTGAGTGCAACAGGGGGGTAAGGAAGATCCCACCAAGTTATCACTGGAAGCATCACTGTGTTCAAAGCTCAGGGTGGGGAGTAACCCCCACAGCCTCCTCACTCACCGACAGACGTGCTAACCAAGTGAGAAATGAACAGCATACTCAGGTAGGTGTTTTGGAAATGAGACGCATGGGTTGAGGCAATGAACACATCAACCAGTCAGCCCAATAAATCGTTCTTTGAGACGCAATTTCCCTTTGAATGCACCCACGCAATGTCATGTTGACCCGGTTATTCATGTTACAACCTGAGGGACCATGGAGAGACAATGGACATTGTTGGCCAACGCACCAATTCCCAGAATAGCGAAACCACCAAACCTTCAGGCAAATCCAGCCGCAGAATCCTACAGTGTAGGAGAGGCCCTTCAGGCCATCGATCCATGGGAGGCCCTGACCCGCCCACCTAATCCCACTCGCCAGCACATGGCCCAGGGCCTCGGACGCTGTGGCGTTCCGAGTATCCGTCTTTTAAAGGAGGTGAGGTCTCCGCCACCTTCCCAGGCACCGAGTTCCGGACCCTCACCACCCTCTGGGTGAGAGAAATCACACACACAAACCCTGACCCACGCAGCACGGGAGGCTGCGTGAGGCGTACAGTGGGGGCTAGTCATAGAAATATGGAAAATAAGAGCAGGAGGAGGCCATTCAGCCCCTCGAGCCTGTACCGACCCACCCAGGCCCTATCCCCATAACCTCATGCATTTTACCCCGAGCCAGTCGCCCCGAGACACTGGGGCAATTTAGCACAGCCAATCCACCCGACTGATGCACCTTTGGAGTGTGGGGAGCAACGGGAGGAAACCCACGCAGGCATGGGGAGAAGGTGCGGGCTCCGCACAGGCAGTGACCCGAGGCCGGAATCGAACCCGGGTCCATGGCGCTGAGGGGCAGCAGTGCTAACCCACCCTGCCACCCAATCTGTACAGTGGCCGACTTACAACTGGACGCGTCCGAGGCTCGCTCAGGTAGCTCCTGCTTTGACCCACGGGGAACGAGTGAGGAGAATGGCCCCCTCTTCTCCGAGGACGATTCCAAGAGGCAGGATCCTGAGGGGCTACATCCCATAGAAACCACAGAACCATAGAAAATTACAGCTCAGAAACAGGTCTTTTCGTCCTCCTTGTCCGTGCCGAACCATTTTTTGCCCAGTCCCACTGACCCGCACCTGGACCATATCCCTCCACACCCCTCTCATCCATGTACTTGTCCAAGATTTTCTTAAAAGTGACCCTGCATTTACCACTATATCCGGCAATTCATTCCACATTCCCACCACTCTCTGTGTAAAGAACCCCCCCTAATATTCCCTTTAAACCTTTCTCCTTTCACCCATGCCCTCTGTTTTTTTTTCTCCCCTAGCCTCAGTGGAAAAAGCCTGCTTGCATTCACTCTATCTACACCCATCAAAATCTTATACACCTCTATCAAATCTCCCCTCATTCTCCAGGGAATAAAGTCCTAACCTATTCAACCTCTCTCTGTAACTCAGCTTCTCAAGCCCCCGGCAACATCCTTCTCCGCGCTCTCTCAACCTTATTTACATCCTTCCTGTAACTAGGTGACCAAGACTGTACACGATACTCTAAATCCAGCCTCACCAATGTCCTATATAATGCCTTACATTCCCCCTTCAGCTGGGGACCCCGGGACAGAGGGGGATTTCCACGGGGTGAAGGGGACAGACAATGAGGCGGGGGTCTCAAGGAGGAATTCTCTGAGAGTGGGGGAACGTTGGGAAGCTCTCGACAATCAGCCATCGCGACGGACGTCCATGGATTTTTAAACTCAAAGTGACCCGGGGGTGTAGCGATCCGAATAACGGAGTTGGAGAGTGAGCCATGATTTCTTTGGGTGGTGGGGGAGTTGAACCATTAGGAGTTGCTCCTAATTGGGGGGGGGGGGTGAAATAAAATATCCTTTTTTGTACTGCTCTTGGTATGACTCTCAAACCCGTAAATCATTCCATTTCTTGTCAATGCTTTCATGTTGGCAAAAGGTGAATAAATTCGTTAGATCAATGGATTGATTCGGGGAGAGGGGAATGCCAACCTTAAAAAAAATACAGTTTTATATTCACATCGGAACCTTTATTTTCTCAATACTTTGCTCTCTCGATCGTTCTCCGTCTCTGCCTTTGAGTCAAAGCTTTTCTCACTCTCACTCTTTATCTTTCTATGTAATATCTCAGCGTCCTGGTTCTCGGAGGCTGGGGAATCCCCAGGTGGAGATATAAAAGCTTGACAGCTGCACATGTGTGCGTGTGTGTAAGCTGAGAGACGCAGAGAGAGAAAGGGAGAGAGACAGCGAAAGAAAGACAGAGAGGGAGGGAGAGAGACGACCCGAGGCGTTACCCCGACCACAGCCAAGACACCATGAGCAGCGAGAAGATACTGTTGGAGGTGGAGAGTGGACGGGATATGGAAGTCGAAGAGGCAGAGACACAGGGCAGACGCTGTCTGAGGCTCTCCTGCATCCTCGCAGCTCTGGCTTTAGTGGCTGTCTCCTTCTATCTCCTCTTTCGCCAAGTGACGTCCCAAGGTACCCACAGGGTAAGTCACATTCACTTCGATTCTCTGCCTTCCTGATACTTGATTTATTATTGTCACACGTGTTGGTACACAGTGAAAAGCCTTGTTTCTTGCGTGCTATACAGACAAAGCATACCGTTCATAGAGAAGGAAAGGAGGGAGTGCAGAATGTACAGACAAAGCATACCGTTCATAGAGAAGGGAAGGAGAGAGTGCAGAATGTAGTGTTACAGTCATGGTTAGGGCATAGTAAAAGATCAACTTAATACAATTTGATTTTTGACTTGATTTATTATAGTCACGTGTATTAGTACTGTTTCTTGTGTGCTACACAGACAAAGCACACTGTTCATAGAGAAGGAAAGGAGAGGGTACAGAATGTAGTGTTACAGTCATAGCTGGGGTATAGAGAAAGATCAACTTAATGTGATTTGATTTTTGACCTGACTTATTATTGTCACGTGTATTAGTATTATTTCTTGTGTGCTACACAGGCAAAGCACACTGTTCATAGAGAGGGAAAGTGGTGTTACAGTCACAGCTAGGGTGTAGAGAAAGATCAACTTAATACCAGGTAGGTCCATTCACAAGTCTGACAGGGAGGAAACTGTCCTTGAGTACGTGACCTCAGACTTCTGTATCTTTCTCCCGACGGAAGAAGGCGGAAGGGAGGATGCCCGGGGTGCGTGAGGTGGGCGGGGGGGGGGGGGGTCTTCAGTTATGCCGGCTGCTTTGCCGAGGCAGCAGGAAGTGTAGACAGAGTCGATGGACGTAGTTCCTCTTTCGCATTGTTTCTTTTTATGTATCAGATGGAGACGTTCGAATCTCGCTTCCCCCGGTTCAGCTGCGAATTGAACCTACCTTCCTGTGAATTCAGGGGGGTCCTCGCTGCGTGGGGGAGGGGGGGGGGGTTGCGGGCTTCCTCCACTGGCTGCGCATTTCCGCAGGACTCTTGCCCCCCCACCCCCAACTTCCCCATTCTCGTGCCAAGGAAACTGGGCCTCTCTGGGGGTTATTCTCAGCCACACTGCGCGCACAGTGAGGCCTAGTTTCCCCTTCCCAGGCCCGAAATAGAGGCGCAAACCTCCCCGCCTCCCCCCTCCCCCCAATCTCCCCCACCACCCCCCTCCCCCAGGAGGACTGACAGCATAACCCTAACCCTCCTCCAAAACCACGCACGGTTACAATCACCGTGAGGTGGGAGGGTAGAGAGTTTGGCCTACAGTGCCCGGGTTCTGAATGTTCCGGAAACGCAGCCTGGCACCCCCCCCCCCCGGATCTTGCGGCGTTCGCTGGCCAGTCCCCTGGCTGCCGGTTGTGTAAACGACTCTTCAAGCTGCCTACTCCCCAGGGCACGGAAACGTCATTCAAATAGCGGGTACAGCAATCCCAGGAGCGGATGGGGTGAGGGGGGGTTGGGGGGAGGGTTGGGGTTAGGGGAGGGAGACACGGGTTGGACAGTTTGGACGTCGCCTGTCCATTGTTTTGCCCACCCAGTCCCATTTTAGGTTGTTGTGAGGTCCGCGAACTCCAGTATTAATCAATGGCTTCGCTCCTGTTGCACGAAATTAAGACTGGAAGATTCGCCTAACTTGAGCGTCCACCCAGCTCAGCAGGAATTCTGAACGCTTCATCCTGATTGCCCTGTTTAATCTCAAACTCTCTCTGTTACTTTCTGCAGAAGGCAGAGCTGAGGGAAGCTGAGGATCTCGCTGCATATAACGGTGAGTGTTTCCATCTCTCGCTCTCTTTCTGTCTGTCACTGTCTTTGTGTGTGTCTCCCTCTCCGTTTGTATTTCTGTCTGTGACTCTGTCCATGTTCTCACTCTCTCAGACTGTCTAACTGCCCACCTGTCACTCTGTCTCCCTCTGTCTGTTGCTCCCTATCTCTCTCTGTCTCTCTCCCTCTGTCTGTTGCTCCCTATCTCTCTCTGTCTCTCTCCCTCTGTCTGTTGCTCCCTGTCTCTCTCTGTCTCCCTCTGTCTGTTGCTCCCTATCTCTCTCTGTCTCTCTCCCTCTGTCTGTTGCTCCCTATCTCTCTCTCTCCCTCTGTCTGTTGCTCCCTATCTCTCTCTGTCTCTCTCCCTCTGTCTGTTGCTCCCTGTCTCTCTCTGTCTCTCTCCCTCTGTCTGTTGCTCCCTATCTCTCTCTGTCTCTCTCTGTCTGTTGCTCCCTATCTCTCTCTCTCCCTCTGTCTGTTGCTCCCTATCTCTCTCTGTCTCTCTCCCTCTGTCTGTTGCTCCCTGTCTCTCTCTGTCTCTCTCCCTCTGTCTGTTGCTCCCTGTCTCTCTCTGTCTCTCTCCCTCTGTCTGTTGCTCCCTATCTCTCTCTGTCTCTCTCCCTCTGTCTGTTGCTCCCTGTCTCTCTCTGTCTCTCTCTGTCTGTTGCTCCCTGTCTCTCTCTGTCTCTCTCCCTCTGTCTGTTGCTCCCTATCTCTCTCTGTCTCTCTCCCTCTGTCTGTTGCTCCCTGTCTCTCTCTCTCTCCCTCTGTCTGTTGCTCCCTGTCTCTCTCTGTCTCTCTCCCTCTGTCTGTTGCTCCCTGTCTCTCTCTGTCTCCCTCTGTCTGTTGCTCCCTATCTCTCTCTGTCTCTCTCCCTCTGTCTGTTGCTCCCTGTCTCTCTCTGTCTCCCTCTGTCTGTTGCTCCCTATCTCTCTCTGTCTCTCTCCCTCTGTCTGTTGCTCCCTGTCTCTCTCTGTCTCTCTCCCTCTGTCTGTTGCTCCCTATCTCTCTCTGTCTCTCTCCCTCTGTCTGCTGCTCCCTGTCTTTCTGTCTCTCTCTCCCTCAGTCTGTTTCTCAGTGTCTGCTTCTCTTTCTCCACCTGCTTCTCCCCATTTTCCTCCACTGATCTGCCTCTACCCATCTGACAGCTTGTCTCTCTGCTTGTCTGTCTGCCCCACTCTCGTTTTGCCTCTGTGTGCACCTCTCTCCAACTTTCTCTCCCCGTCTGTCTCTCCCAGTCTGTCTCTCCCTGTCTGCCCCTCCCTGTCTGTCTATCCAAGTCTGCCCCTCCCTGTCTGTCTCTCCCCCTCTGCCCCTCCCTGTCTGTCTATCCAAGTCTGCTCCTCCCTGTCTGTCTCTCCCCCTCTGCCCCTCCCAGTCTGTCTCTCCCCCTCTGCCCCTCCCAGTCTGTCTCTCCCCCTCTGCCCCTCCCTGTCTGTCTGTCCCCCTCTGCCCCTCCCAGTCTGTCTGTCCCCCTCTGCCCCTCCCTGTCTGCCTCTCTCCATCGGCCTCTCCCCATCTGTCTGTCTGTCTGCCTCTACCTGTCTATCTCTCCCAGTCTGACCCTCCATCTTTCTTGGTTTTCTCTCTCTGTTAGTAGGTGTTTGCTCTGCGTGTGCATGTGTGTGTGAGTGTGTGTGTGAGTGTGAGTGAGTGTGTGAGTGTGAGCGTGTGTGAGCGTGTGTGAGTGTGTGTGTCTGTGTGTGAGTGCGTGTGAGAGTGTGTGTGTGTGTGAGTGTGTGTGAGTGTGAGTGTGAGTGAGTGTGTGAGTGTGAGCGTGTGTGAGTGTGTGTGTCTGTGTGTGAGTGCGTGTGAGAGTGTGTGTGAGTGTGTGTGAGTGTGTGTGTGAGTGTGAGTGAGTGTGTGAGTGTGAGCGTGTGTGAGTGTGTGTGTCTGTGTGTGAGTGCGTGTGAGAGTGTGTGTGTGTGTGAGTGTGTGTGAGTGTGTGTGTGAGTGTGAGTGAGTGTGTGAGTGTGAGCGTGTGTGAGCGTGTGTGAGTGTGTGTGTGTGAGTGTGTGTGTGTGAGTGTGTGTGTTTGTGTGTGTGTGAGTGTGTGTGTGTGTGAATGTGTGTGTGTGAGTGAGTGTGTGTGTGAATGTGTGTGTGAGTGTGAGAGTGTGTGTGTGTGAGTGAGTGTGTGTGAGTGTGAGTGAGTGTGTGTGTGTGTGTGAGTGTGAGTGAGTGTGTGTGAGTGAGTGTGTGTGTGAGTGTGTGAGTGTGTGTGTGTGTGTGTGAGTGAGTGTGTGTGAGTGTGTGTGTCTGTGTGAGTGAGTGAGTGTGTGTGAGTGTGTGTGTGAGTGTGTGTGTGTGTGTGTGAGTGAGTGTGTGTGAGTGTGTGTGTGTGTGTGTGAGTGAGTGTGTGTGTGTGTGAGTGTGAGTGA
>NW_027650739.1:0-46855 GCF_965287045.1 Carcharhinus amblyrhynchos
GATGGGCTGAAGGGCGTTTTGTGTGCTTTAGACCCTATGATAAAGGGTGGCGCAGTGGTTAGCACTGCTGCTTCACAGCGCCAGGGTCCTGGGTTCGATTCCAGCCTCAGATCACAGTGTGGAGACTGCACGTTCTCCCCGTGTCTGTGTGGGTTTCCTCCGAGTGTTCCAGTTTCCTCCCACACTCTCAAAATGTGTGGGTTAGGTGGATTGGCCATGCTAAATTGTCCCTTAGGGTCCAGAGATGTGAGGTTAGGTGGATTGGCCATGCTAAATTACCCCTTTAATGTCAGATGGATTAGCTGGGTAAATATGTGGGGTTACAGGGATAGGGGCCTGGATGGGATTGTTGTCAGTACAGGCTGGATGGGCTGAATGGCCTCCTGCATTCTCGGGATTCAATGATGACTCTCTGACCAGTGAGGCTCCCATGCCCGATGGGCGCTGCAGGAGCTGGGTGCGTGGATGAAGTTTTATTTTGAGGTTCTGTTTGCTTTGCTGCAGCGTGGCTTTTAAAGGATTGCGTTTGCAGTTACCCCGCCGTTTGTCGATTCCGTTCGGTCGGTTAACCGACAGAGAGAGCGCGTTTTTTGTCGTGTCGGAGTCAGTAATTTCAGTCCCGCTGCCTCGTGCGCTCGCTTACCCTGGACACGTCCGCGTGGGGGGGGGGACGGGGGACGCTGGACTCTGGGGGGGGGCGGGGTGGAGTGACCGAGAGGGAGAGTGCAGGTTTGAGAGGCCGACCAGGCCGTGTTTGGAGATGCGCCTGAGAGTTTCTGGTGAAAATTCTGTCCTTTTATCTCCTGTGTTGGCTTTTGCTGCTGGGGAGGTGGTGGTGGCGGGGGGTGGGGGGGGGGTTAGGGAATGGCCGGTGCTTTGTTGCCATAGCGATTTGCTGGTGAGATTTAGTCAGCAGAGTCCTCCTTCCTCCCACACTCCTCCTTTTTCAACAGATTGGAAAGCGGTGAGGCAGGCCTCCGAGTCCCCGTCTCTGGGCACGTCTCCTGATTCACTCTGGAACGCGACTCTTGACTGAAGTTAGGCCTCGTTAGCAGCCTAGGCCCCAGCCCGGGCCTGGGTCTGGCCTGAGGCATTCGGCTGCCACCGCTGCATCCACGGTAGACCAAGGCGAGTGCTTACAGGCACAGCCCGCACTGTCTGGTTCACCGTACAGGTTGCTGTGTGGAGATTTTAAATGGGGCCTCCCCCCCCCCACCCCCGTCTAAGCCTCCACTTCTCAGCAATTTTCCCAAGAGGCCTGTGTCAGCTGCTCTGGTAATCTGATCCTTCCTGGAGAGATACACAGGAGGACGTTCCCCGATTTTTAAAAAGAAATTCCCGGACTTCCAACAGGAGGACAATCCCAGATTAAACTCCCGGTCAGGTGAGTTCCGTTCACTGACCCCGGACGAGTTCCCAGGCCGGATTTCCGAGTTAGCCTCAGTGCCCCGGGATCTGCCCCTGGGTTGCCTGGCTGTGTAGATGATGGGTGAGCAAACCCAGGTGGGATGGGGTGGCACAGTGGTTAGCTCTGCTGCCTCACAGCGCCAGGGTTCGAATCCCAGTTTGGGTCACTGTCTGTGCAGAGATTGCGCATTCTCCCCATGTCTGCATGGGTTTCCCCCCCACAGCCTGAAAGACGTGCCGGCTAGGTGCATTGGCCATGCTAAATTGTCCCTCCGTGTACTCAAACAGGCGCCAGAATATGGAGACAAAGGGATTTTCACAGTAACTTCATTGCAGTGTTAATGTAAAAATTACTTGTAGCACTAATAAATAAACTTAAAACCACTAACAGTAATTGTGTGAGCTTGCCCTTTTTTTGAGGTGAAACGCAGGATCAGGAGAAGGCCATTCAGCCCCTCGAGCCTGTCCTATTTAATTATGTCATGGCTGCTCTGTATCTTATCCGTTTAACGCTTTGTATCCTGTGATATCCTTACCGTCAGATGCTGGCTTCTCTCAGTCTCCGAAACGCTAACTATGCCCCACCCCCGCACTCTTGCCATTGGCCCATCGCTCAGTGTTACTACAACTAATAAATAACTAGTCACTTGGTGCAAAATTTGATAAAAGGCACGTGCTGTCGAAGTTTTTCATCTTGCACTCATCAGGCCATTTGTAAGAAGACCAGATTGTAAAGGGAACAACAGTCTATACTGCATGAGGCAAGAGTGCTGCTTGGTCGACAAGTGGACCTGGCAGGGGTGTTGCCATGGCATTAACTGATGACTGACAGTTAACTGCCAAGCGTTATGTAAATTGAAACCAAGCTGGTTGACTCTGAACAAGGCGTTTGCCCAGGGAAATGGACAAGAGAGTGGCTGTCATCTTTTGTTTTGTTGTTGAAAAAGGCGCAATGCTTGTACATGTTCCTTTTGTCTGCCGAGGGCAGGGCCCTGTGTACTAATATATGTCGCGTGCGTAGGTGTGCCAACTGTGAACCCGAGTGATCATCTTAAATTGGTTGTGCCAAGGATGGCGGTCAGAATTGTTTAGCAACTGGTGAATCCGATCTAATTTTGGACGCCGTGTTCTGAGTTTTGCAAACGGGGACTCGTAGGGTCTGGTCTGTATCTTGGCCTTTGCAAACCGCCAGTACCGTCCGCCAGTCTTTAGATGTACCTGGCATCACGACAACATTGAAACTCACTTATTGCTTGTGTGTTTTAAGCAGATGATGAAATATTTGTGTTAGTTATGATTTGAAAATGTTCTGATTATTCTCCAGGGATTTACTTATAGGAACCGTACAGTACATAGAGGCCATTCGGCCCATCAGATTTGTGTTTGCTGCTGTAAAGATTTAATCCACTTAGTCCCGCTCCCCCCCACCCACCCCACATCTCTCTGCATTATTCTTCCTTTGAAGTTTATTTAAAATTTATTGTTATTTAGTGTCACAAGTAGGCTTAAATTAACACTGCAATGAAGTTACTATGAAAATCCCCTCGTCACCCACACTGTTTGGGTGCATTGAGGGAGAATTTAGCACGGCCACCGCCCCCTAACCAGTCTCTTAGACTGTGGGAGGCGACTGGAGGAAACCCACGCAGACACGGGGAGAATGTGCAGAGCCGAGCCGGGAATCGAACCCAGGTCCCTGGAGTTGTGAGACGTCAGTGCTCACCAATGGTGGGTTTCCTCCCGCCGTCTGAGAGACGCGCTGGTTAGGGTGCGTTGGCCATGCGAAATTCTCCCTCGGTGTTACCCGAACAGGCTCCGGAGTGCGGCGAATGGAGAATATGTATTTAACCGACTTCCGAATCCTGACCACGTTTCCAAGCGAAAGGTTTTCCCTCGTGTCACTAGGATTTTTTTGCGCCCTGCTCGTTCGTTCAGCCTTTTGTCGGCTAGCTGTATTTCTTTTTCATTTTAAACTATCCAGATTTTGATTACTGCTGCCAAATCCGCTGTTTAATTGTTCAGATTCTGCAGACTCTACACGTAGCTGCTTCCCCTCATCCTGCAGTGACTCATCGCTCCCTCCCTCGGTGCCGTCAGTGGGAGGTTACAATCCTGTTTTATTTTCGCACTTCCCCCCCCGCCACCCCCCTTGCTGGATGGTACAATCCCCCCCCCGCCCCCTGGATGGTACAATCGTGTCCCCCCCCCCCCACTGGGTGGAGTCAGTGGGTGGTACAATCCTGCCCCCCCCCCCCCCTCAGTGGGTGGTACAATCCCTCGCTGGGTGAACCAGTGAGGGGTGCAATCCTGTCTCCCACCCCCCCCCCCCCTCACTAGGTGGTACAATCCTGCACCCCCCCCCCCCCCCCCCCCCCCCCGTCGCTGGGTGGAGTCAGTGGGTGGTACAATCCCTTGCTGGGTGAACCAGTGAGGGGTACAATCCTGTCTCCCCCCCTTCACTGGGTTGTACAATCCTGCCCCCCCTCCTCTCTTGCTGGGTAGAGTCAGTGGGTGGTACAATCCCTTGCTGGGTGGAGTCAGTGAGGGGCGCAGTCCTGTCCCCCCACCTCGCTGGGAAGTACAATCCTATCTCCCCCCCCCCTCCCCCTCACTGGGAAGTACAATCCTGTCCCCCCTCCCCCTCACTGGGAAGTACAATCCTGTCCCCCCCTCCCCCCTCACTGGGAAGTACAATCCTGTCCCCCCCCCCCCCTCACTGGGAAGTACAATCCTGTCCCCCCCCCCCCCTTTACTGGGAAGTACAATCCTGTCTCCCCCCCCCCCCTCCCCCCTCACTGGGAAGTACAATCCTGTCCCCCCCTCCCCCCTCACTGGGAAGTACAATCCTGTCCCCCCCTCCCCCCTCACTGGGAAGTACAATCCTGTCCCCCCCCCCTCACTGGGAAGTACAATCCTGTCCCCCCCCCTCACTGGGAAGTACAATCCTGTCCCGTCCCCCCCCCTCACTGGGAAGTACAATCCTGTCCCCCCCCCCCCCTCACTGGGAAGTACAATCCTGTCCCGTCCCCCCCCCTCACTGGGAAGTACAATCCTATCCCCCCCCCTCACTGGGTGAATCACTGGCTGGAATCACTGGATTGCTCTATCAGGCAGCAGTTATTTTTGCTCTGGCTTTGGTGAGAAACAGACTAAGTTGCTGAGCGCGGGAATGATCGGTGAAGGTGGAAATGGGAGGCGACGGCACTCGGTGAGGCCGGGATTCCATCGTTCTGCATCAATAAACACACTGTCGTTTTTTTTATTTTACAAAAAGTAAAACACAAGAAGCAGAGTGCCGCCAGTTCCGTTCAGCCTTTGCCTGAGTTAGTCACAAGGTGCGGCACAGTGGCTAACACTGCTGTCTCTCAGCGCCAGGGACCCAGGTTCGATTCCCATCCTGGGTGACTGTCTGCGTGCAGAGTCTGCATGTTCTCCCCGTGTCTGAGTGGGTTTCCTCCCACAGTCCAAAGATGCGCAGGTTAGCGTGGATTGGCCATGCTAAATTGCCCCTCAGTGTCATGGGGAACTAGTTAGGGGAAATACGTGGGGTTATTGGGATCAGCCTTGAGTGGGATTGTAATTGGTGCAGACTTGATGGGCCGAATGGCCCCCTTCTGCGCTAACATTCTATGATCTGTAACCCCACATATTTACACTGCTACTCCTCCTGACACTGAGGGGCAATTTAGCACGGCCAATCCACCTAACCTGCACATCTTTGGACTGTGGGAGGAAACCGGAGGAAACCCACGCAGACACGAGGAGAATGTGCAGACTCCCACAGACAGTGACCCAAGGCCAGAATCGAACCTGGGTCGCTGGCGCTGCGAGGCAGCAGTGCCAGCCTAAAAGCAACCGCGACAGGACTCGAACTGGCAATCTTCCATCACTGGAAACACCGAACTCCAGACGCCTTATCCGTTTGGCCAAGCGGTCCAGACGTTGTCCGACTGGCTCCCATTCTGACCTCCATGCTGATGGTCCCTCTACCCAGAGTATCTCCCCCTCCAGGGGCACATGGGAGAGGATGGAGGGCCCTGGGCGGGGTGGTGGAGGGCAAACTCCGGAGGTGAATGGAGCCTGAGGCTCGCCTAGGGACAGCCTGAAAGCCTAGGCCTCAAACCCCCATCCTCTCGGTATCCATGGTGATGAAAGGGGACTCGCTGGTTTTAAACCCTTCGGTGAACTCTCCTCCCGCCTGACTCACGGGGGTGGGGGGGAACCTGTCGACAACACAAAGAGGTTAAATAAAATAATTTGGACCTTGTGATGGAGAAACAAGGGTTGAATCAGATGGGGAGGGGGGAGATGGGGTGACAACTGTGCAGAAATCTCCACACGTGAGGCTCAATGATTTAATTTTTAAAAAACCCTTTGAGGATTGCTGGCAAGGTGAATATATCCACTGCAATCGGCCAGAGTTTTGATTTAATTGAGTGTCTCGGGAGATGTGTTGATGGTCAGCCATGTTACTGGGAGTTGAAGACACACACAGGCCCTGGTCAGGGCTTTCTTCACCAAAGGACATTATTGAACCACCTTGAATTTTAAAAAGTCCGATCGCACCTTTACCAGCTTTATACCATCCGATGGTCAGTGCTGAGGGAGTGCCGCACTGTCAGAGGGTCAGTGCCGAGGGAGCGCCGCGCCGTCCAGAGGGTCAGTGCCGAGGGAGCGCCGCGCCGTCCAGAGGGTCAGTGCCGAGGGAGCGCCGCACTGTCAGGGGGTCAGTGCCGAGGGAGCGCCGCACTGTCAGGGGGTCAGTGCCGAGGGAGTGCCGCACTGTCAGGGGGTCAGTGCCGAGGGAGTGCCGCACTGTCAGGGGGTCAGTGCTGAGGGAGCGCCGCACTGTCAGGGGGTCAGTGCCGAGGGAGCGCCGCACTGTCAGAGGGTCGGTGCCGAGGGAGCGCCGCACTGTCAGGGGGTCAGTGCCAACTGTCAGGGGGTCAGTGCCGAGGGAGTGCCGCGCCGTCAGAGGGTCAGTGCCGAGGGAGTGCACCTTTAGGAGAACATTGTTGCCCTGCCTTTCAGTTTAAACTTTAAATCGAGGTCCTGTCTTCCCACTCAAAAGACCATCAAAGAAATCCGGTGGCAATAGTGCAGAGAGCTGGGATGTTCCTACCTCGTGGCCTGACCGATATTCCCTCTCTGTCGGACAACACAAATGAGAGATGGTCTGCTGATTGTGACATTACCGTGTGTGGGGGGGGCTTGCTGGGTGTAAATTGGGATGTGGGTGTGTGTGGGGGGGGTGGGGGGGGGGGGCTTGCTGGGTGTAAATTGGGATGTGGGTGTGTGTGTGGGGGGGAGGGGGGGCTTGCTGGGTGTAAATTGGGATGTGGGGGGGCCTGCTGGGTGTAAATTGGCTGCAGTGTTTCATACATTTCAGCATTGACTGCATTTCAAAAAGTATTTCATTGACTGTGAAGATTGTTGTTCCTCCTGAGGTGTGGGCCCTGCAGTAGGCCCCAGTGCCAACTCCCCTCCCCGGCCCTGCAGTAGGCCCCGGTGCCAACTCCCCTCCCTGGCCCAATAGTGGGAGTGTGCTGCCCCGGCCCTCCTGGCACTACGGCAGATCCTGGCTCCAACCACAAGCAGTTCCCTCTTCATATCGGGTTCTGGAGGCTTCAGGTGAAGGAGAAAAAGGTCCCCATGCGTGAGACCGGAACTGAACCCGAAACTCAGGAATTTGCTCCCTATTTCTCTCTCTCTCTCTCTCTCTCTCTCTCTCTCTCTCTCTCTAACTCACTCTCTCTTTCTTTCTCTATCTCTCTTTCTTTTAGCTGTTGACTAAAAGCCCCTTCTTTGATTTAGCTTTTGATCACAGATACCTGGGAATGCCCCCATCTGCAAATTCCCCTCCAAGTCTTTCACCATCCTGATTTGGGAAATATATCCCTTCACTGTCACTGGGTTAAAATCCTGGCACTCCCACCCTAACAGCACTGGGGGTGTACCTACACCACCTGCAGCGTTTCAAGAAGGCAGCTCACCACCACCTTCTCCAGGGGCAATTAGGGAAAGAAAAACTCGAATCGATTAAGCTTTACCGGTGGCACGATGGTTAGCGCTGCTGCCTCACCGCGCCGGGGACCCGGGTTCGATTCCTGGCTTGGGTCAAAGTCCGTGTGGGGTTTGCATGTTCTCCCCGTGTCTGGGTGGGTTTCCTCTGGGTGCTCCGGTTTCTTCCCACGGCCCAATGATGTGTGGATCGGGCATGCCAAATTGCCCCTTAGTGTCAGGGGGACTAGCGGGGGTAAATACTTGGTGTTTCAGGGATTGGGCCTGGTTGGGATTGTTGTTGGTGCAGGCTCGATGGGCTGAATGGCCTCCGTGTGCAGTGTAGGGATTCTGTGAGTCTCGTGTAAATACTCCTGCGAGGCCATCTGGGTGTCTCACTGCCAAAGGTGCAATCCAAATGCAAGTTGTTGTTGTTGTAGTGGTAGTAGTAGTAGTAGTAGTAGTAGTAGTAGTAAGAATCTGTTCAGCTCTGCCAATTTGCGTCTGAACTCCTCTCCCATTTGTCGTTCCTCCCCCCAATCACCACAGCTGCAGGAGATTTCCAGATGTGCCGGCGAGCGCTCCTAAGGAGAGGCCCAAGGAGTCGTGAGGCAGCTGGTGGCGTTCCAGTCCGTCGGAGACCCAGCCGGAGCGTGATGGGCGCCTCGGAGTGAGCGGGAGGATACGCCAGCGAGGGTCAGAGTTGAATGGTGAGTGGTGCATTGTGGGAGTGCCGAGGTCGCCGCTCTTTGAGGTGGGAGTGTTACCGTGGCGATTTAGTGTGGGTGGGAGTTTGATACGGGGGTGTTTGCGGGGACGGGGGGGTTAGGTAGCAGGGGTATATTTTTCAGCCCCCAGTAAATATTCAAGGGGATTAATTTGATCAGCAGGTAGTGATGGAGTTTGAAGATTTTATCCCTCTGCTCGGTATTGGGGGAGATTGTAAATATTGTATTAAATTTATAGCTTAACTAGTTAAACTACTTCGACTAACTACAGACAACTGACCATTCAGTGCTATTTCTAAACTTGAAAACCAGTTAGTTAAATAAAACACAATGAAAATGGCAGAGAAGGTGACGTGTTGCGGCTGCAGTATGTGGGTACGGTGGGCACCCCTGGCAGGGAAGGTGACGTGTTGCGGCTGCAGTATGTGGGTACGGTGGGCACCCCTGGCAGGGAAGGTGATGTGTTGTGGCTGCAGTATGTGGGTACGGTGGGCACCCCTGGCAGGGAAGGTGACGTGTTGCAGCTGCAGTATGTGGGTACGGTGGGCACCCCTGGCAGGGAAGGTGACGTGTTGCAGCTGCAGTATGTGGGTACGGTGGGCACCTCTGGCAGAGAAGGTGCGGCTGCAGTATGTGGGTACGGTGGGCACCTCTGGCAGGGAAGGTGTTGCGGCTGTAGTATGTGGGTATGGTGGGGACCCGTGTGTTGGCAGGGAAGGTGCTGTAGCTTGTGGGCATGGTGGGCACCCATGTGTTGGTAGGGTGGGTGATGTGTTGCAGCTACAGCATGTGGCTGGGCACCCATGTGATCCACTGCACCCACATCTGCTGGAGACTAAATTTCTGAAGGGGGCCTGGATGAGATTGTTGTCAGTGCAGGCTCGATGGGCCGAATGGTCTCTTTCTGCGCTGTAGGGATGCTATTCTATTCTAAAAAGATATAGTAGTTTGTAGTAGGTGGATTGTTTGCTTAGGGGCATGAGGAGGGGGAAGATTGATGCTGTTCTCAGTAGCCAAGACTGAGAGGCCCAAACAGTTTGTTGTCTGCCCAGTGTCAGGGTTAAAGACACCTCCTCTGAGGAACTTGGAGAGGGAGGGGGAGGATTTGTTTGTCGTGGGTGCCAAGAGAGCAGTAAAAACAGAGAAGTTCTGTCCGGGACATTTGAGCAGCTAGAGGCGACATTAAAAAGTGGAACTACAAAAGGTAACAATCTCTGGATTCCCCCTGAGCAAATGAACACGGTGTTATGGTGGTTAGCACTGCTACCTCGCAGCGCTGGGACCTGAGTTCAATTCCAGCTTTAGGTGACTGTCTGTGTGGGGTTTGCACATTCTCCCCGTGTCTGCCTGGGTTTCCTCCAGGTGCTCCGGTTTCCTCCCACTCTTCAAAGATGAGCTGGTTTGGTGGATTGGCCGTGTTAAATTGCCCCTTTAGTGTCCGGAGGACTAGCTAGGGTAAATAGGTGGGATTATGGGGATGGGGCCTGGGTGGGATTATTGTTGATGTAGCCCCGATGGGCTGAACGGCCTCCTTCTGCACCTTTGGGATTCCGTGACTGGGCAATAATGAGATAAAAGTTATTAATCGTGAGTAGGCTTGCATTAACACTGCAATGAAGTAACTGTGAAATTCCCCTAGTCGCCACACTCCTGTTCGGGTACACTGAGGGAGAATTTAGCACGGCCAATACACCCTAACCAGCACATCTTTGGACTGCTGTAGGAAACTGGAGGAAACCCACGCAGACACGGGATTGTGTGATGAATTGATGGCACAATCAGAGATGAATGGTTTTAGATCAATTCGCCAGTACAGGGACATGGTTGCGGGCTGGGAAATAAATTTCCAGGCTTTACAGGCAGACTGGAAAATGTAGCAGAGTTTCCCTGATAATAAAGGGTGACATAGCGAGAAATGATCTTGGCGCAGGACATTGGGAAGTGGGATCGGTGGCTGGAGATCAGGAATAGCAAGTGTCAAAAACGCTGAGACCCCTATTGAACAGACTATTAAACTATAAATTATTTGAGCTGGTTAGACAATATAATAGTTGTGGAGAACTCCAATTTTCATGTAGACCGGGCCAATAAAATTAGCAAGGTCTTGTAAATGAACACGTAGAATGCTTTTTAAAGTGCATCCGATTGACAAAAACTTCGCAAGAAAGATCCATCTATGTCTTACTAAGAAGGTTCTGGTTAATATTAGATTAAAAGGTTTATAATGTCACATAGAAGTAAGTCTGAAGATTGGGAGTGTTTGAAAAACCAGCAAAGGGCCACCAAAATATTGCCAAAGAGGGAAAAACTCGAATCGTAGAATCCCGACAGTGCAGGTGAGGCCTATCGGCCCAGCGAGCCTGCACCGACGACAATCCCACCCAGCCCCTATCCCCCTAACCCCATGTATTTACCCAGCTAATCCCCTTGACACTGAGGGACAATTTGGCACGGCCAATTCACCCTAACCCGCACATCTTTAGACTGTGGGAGGAAACCCACGCAGAAACAGGGAGAACATACAAACTCCACATAGTCAGATAAACCAACCTAAACCGAATATCTTTGGACAGTAAGGGGCAATTTAGCACGGCCAATCCCCCTAACCCACATATCTTTGGACAGTAAGGGACAATTTAGCATGGCCTATCCCCCTAACCCACATATCTTTGGCCATGCTAAATTGTCCCTTATAGTCCAAAGATATGTGGGTTAGGGGGATTGGCCATGCTAAATTGTCCCTTACTGTCCAATCTACTTAACCTGCACATCTTTAGAGTGTGGGAGGAAAGCCACGCAGACACGGGGAGAATGTGCAAACTCCACACAGACAACGACCTGAGGCTGGAATTGAACCCAGGCCCCTGGCAGCAGTGCTAACCGCTGTACCACTCCAATGCAAGAGTAAAGTAGTCATGAATGTTGAAGCGAATTCCAAGAACTTTTACCGAGGGGTAAAAATTCCCCCGGTATAATGTACATCTACACCGGAGCTGAGTTCATTAAAGATTCACTAGATTGGGCTATGGGATGACAGGGTTGTCCTGGGATCAGAGTCTGAACAACTGGGATCTGTATTCTCTGGAATTCAGAGGAATGAGAGGTGATCTCATTGAAACATACGGGATTATGAAGAGGATTGGCAGAGTAAATGTTAGGATTTTTTTTCCCCCAACTGTAGAATCTGAATCATGGCGAGTGGGTACGTACGGTCCTGGCATAAGAGCGTCAGCCATTTTAGACGGGGATGAGGAGAAATTTCTTCACTCAAAGGGTTGTGAATCGTTGGAATTTTCTCCTCAGAGGGTGGTGGATGTTCCAGCACTGAATATATTCGGGATAGACGGATTTATGTGGTCTGGGACTCGAGGGATTTGGTGAAAAGATGGAGTTTAAAGCCAGAAATCAGTTGTGATCGTACAGAATGGTGGAACAGACTCAATGGGCTGAGTGGTCTCCTCCTGCCCCTATTTCTGGTGTCTTCTGATCTGTTATAATCGGTTCTGTGGGGTGACTGGCCCCAAGCTAATCTCAGGAAGGCTCTCAACCGTGACCCCCTCACTGGCCTGGATGTTATCTGGTCAGACCAGTTAGCCAAACTCACCTCAAGTTTAGCAGAACAAATACAGTCAGAGGTTTACAGCGTGGAAACAGGCCCTTCGGCCCAACTTGTCCATGCTGCCCTTTTAAAACCCCTAAGCTAGTCCCAATTGCCCGCATTTGCCCCATATCCCCCTATATCCATCGTATCCATGTAACTATCGAAATGCTTTTTAAAACACAAAATTGTACCCACCTCTACTACTACCTCTGGCAGCTTGTTCCAGACATTCACCACCCTCTGTGTGAAAAATTTACCCCTCTGGACACTTTTATATCTCTCCCCTCTCACCTTAAATCTATGCCCTCTAGTTTTAGACTCCCTTCCCTTTGGGAGAAGATATTGACTATCTAGCAGAACTGTGCCCCTCATTATTTTACAGACCTCTATAAGATCACCCCTCAGCCTCCTACGCTCCAGAGGAAAAAAGCTCCAGTCTATCCAGCCTCTCCATATAACTCAAACCATCAAGTCCCAGTAGCATCCCAGTAAATATTTTCTGCACTCTTGTTAGTTTAATAATATCCTTTCTATAATAGGGTAACCAGAACTGTACACAGTATTCCAAGTGTGGCCTTACCAATGTCTTGTACAACTTCAACAAGACGTCCCAACTTCTCTATTCAATGTTCTGACTGATGGAACCAAGCATGCTGAATGCCTTCTTCACCACTCTGTCCACCTGTGACTCCACTTTCAAGGAGCTATGAACCTGTACCCCTAGATCTTTGTTCTGTAACTCTCCCCAGTGCGCTACTATTAACTGAGTAAGTCCTGCCCTGGTTCAATCTACCAAAATGTATCATTTATCTAAATTAAACTCCATCTGCCATTCGTCAGCCCACTGGCCCAATTGATCAAGATCCCATTGCAATTGGAGATAACTTTCTTCACTGTCTACTATGCCACTAATCTTGGTGTCATCTGCAAACCTACTAACCATGCCTCCTATATCCTCATCTAAATCATTAATATGAATGATAAATAACAGTGGACCCAGCTCTGATCCCTGAAGTACACCACTTTGAAGCAACATAATGGCGGGAGGGGCGGGAGGAGAACAGGGAGTCGGGGTCGCCCGCCAATCTGAGGAAGACTCTGTGGATCTGCCCTTGTGGACCAGGAACCAGCGGATTGTGAAAAGCAGGTGCTGGGAATCTGGAAATGATGAGAGATCGGAGAAGTTGGGATCGTTTTCCTTGCGGTACAAAACGCTGAGGGGAGATTGAATAAGGGATGTTCAAAATACAAATAGGAGCAGAACCATAGAATCCCAACAGTTCAGGAAGAGGCCTTTCATCCCATTGGACCTGCACTGTCTCTGCAGGAGCTTCCCAACTAGGCCGCAATCCTGTAACCCACGCATTTAGCATGGCCAATCTGCCTAACCCCTGCATCTTAAAGCACTAAGGGACAAATTAGCACGGCCAATCCATCTAAGTCTGTTCCCTTTACACTATCCTCAACCACCGAAACCATACAGGGTCCGCCCTTGGCGCTTTAGCGCGTACACCACATCCATGGCAGTCACCATTTTGTGCTTGGCGTGTTCAGTGTAAGTCACTGAATCCCTGATCACATTCTCCAAAAACACCTTCAACACCCCACGGACCTCCTCGTAGATCAATCCGGAAATGCCCTTGATTCCTCCGCGGCGAGCCAGACACCTGATAGCAGGCTTGGTAATACCTTGAATATTGTCGCGCAGCACCTTACGGTGCCACTTAGCTCCACCTTTACCAAGCCCTTTACCACCTTTACCTCTACCCAACATAATCACTACCAAACAATCCACAAAAATCAAACGGCCAATCCATCTAACCCGCACATCTTTGGACTTCAGGAGGAAACCTGCCAGCTGACTGCCGAGGTGCCAGGGTTGGGGGGGGGCAGAGCGGAGTGGATGGATGATGCCACCCCACTCTCATTGCTATTGGATCCCAACCCATTTATCTCCACCTATCACCTGGTTTGGTTTATCTCACCCCGAGTACGATTTGTTCAGAGTTAAAGTGATCTTTTTATGATTTCCCCCTGGTGTGACCTTGGTCACAGACCCACCATTCCTGTTTAACATATTTTTTTCTCTTCCTGTCACTCTCCCTTCACCCAAACCAATGCCCTCCCCCTCCGGGAAGTCTGTGGCTCCCTGCCTCTTGCCCCCTGCGGCTTTCTCTGCTGGAGGGATTAGGCAGAGATAGATTGTCCTCAGGCCTGGGACCAGGCGTTGAAACAGATAGAAATAACCTTAGCTGTGACCCTGAACGCAATCTGCTAATTCTACCCTTGAACAAAATTCATTTTGAAAATATGAACCTTTTTGGAGGGTTGCCAGGCAACCCTCAGTTTTTCAATTGGTTCTAATTCTCAGCAACCAGCCTGAAATTCTCAAAAGCAAATGATTACAATGGACTTCATTGTACACTCCTCAGTCTGTGTTCAATACATAGGTAAGTAAACCATTCCAGGCATGAATAAATAATAACTCTGTACAGTTACAAAGTGAACGATCCTTACCTTGAATAAACAGTGACTCTGTCCAGTTACACAGTGAGTAATCCTTACCCTGAATAAACAGTGACTCTGTACAGTTACACAGTGAGTGATCCTTACCCTGCTGAATAAACAGTGACTCTGTACAGTTACACAGTCAGTGATCCTTACCCTGCTGAATAAACAGTGACTCTGTACAGTTACACAGCGAGCGATCCTTACCCTGCTGAATAAACAGTGACTCTGTACAGTTAAAAGTCTGACAACACCAGGTTTCAGTCCAACCTATTTATTTGATAATAATCGTCATCTGTACAGTTACACAGTGAGTAATCCTTACCCTGAATAAACAGTGACTCTGTACAGTTACACAGCGAGTGATCCTTACCCTGCTGAATAAACATTCACTCTGTACAGTTACACAGCGAGTGATCCTCACCCTGCTGAATAAACAGTGACTCTGTACAGTTACACAGTGAGCGATCCTTACCCTGAATAAACAGTGACTCTGTACAGTTACACAGTGAGCGATCCTTACCCTGAATAAACAGTGACTCTGTACAGTTACACAGTGAGCGATCCTTACCCTGAATAAACAGTGACTCTGTACAGTTACACAGTGAGCGATCCTTACCCTGCTGAATAAACAGTGACTCTGTACAGTTACACAGTGAGTAATCCTTACCCTGAATAAACAGTGACTGTGTCCAGTTACACAGCGAGTGATCCTTACCCTGCTGAATAAACAGTGACTCTGTACAGTTACACAGTGAGCGATCCTTACCCTGAATAAACAGTGACACTGTACAGTTACACAGTGAGTGATCCTTAGCCTGCTGAACACACAGTGACTCTGTCCAGTTACACAGTGAGCGATCCTTAACCTGCTGAATAAACAGTGACTCTGTCCAGTTACACAGCGAGCGATCCTTACCCTGCTGAATAAACAGTGACTCTGTCCAGTTACACAGTGAGCGATCCTTACCCTGCTGAATAAACAGTGACTCTGTCCAGTTACACAGTGAACGATCCTTACTCTGCTGAATAAACAGTGACTCTGTACAGTTACACAGCGAGTGAGCCTTACCCTGCTGAATAAACAGTGACTTTGTGCAGTTACACAGCGAGTGATCCTTACCCTGCTGAATAAACAGTGACTCTGTACAGTTACACAGTGAGTGATCCTTTGCCTGCTGAACACACAGTGACTCTGTACAGTTACACAGCGAGCGATCCTTACCCTGCTGAATAAACATTGACTCTGTCCAGTTACACAGCGAGTGATCCTTACCCTGCTGAATAAACAGTGACTCTGTCCAGTTACACAGCGAGTGATCCTTACCCTGCTGAATAATCAGTGACTCTGTACAGTTACACAGCAAGCGATCCTTAGCCTGCTGAATAAACATTGAATCTGTACAGTTACACAGCGAGCGATCCTTACCCTGCTGAATAAACAGTGACTCTGTACAGTTACACAGCGAGCGATCCTTACCCTGCTGAATAAACAGTGACTCTGTCCTGTTACACAGCCAGCGA
Source organism: Carcharhinus amblyrhynchos (assembly GCF_965287045.1). Lineage (NCBI taxonomy): Eukaryota > Metazoa > Chordata > Chondrichthyes > Carcharhiniformes > Carcharhinidae > Carcharhinus > Carcharhinus amblyrhynchos. The sequence goes on from NW_027650739.1 coordinate 15,769, forward strand.
GCGATCCTTACCCTGCTGAATAAACATTGACTCTGTACAGTTACACAGCGATCGATCCTTACCCTGCTGAATAAACAGTGACTCTGTCCAGTTACACATCGAGCGATCCTTACCCTGCTGAATAAACAGTGACTCTGTCCAGTTACACAGCGAGCGATCCTTACCCTGCTGAATAAACAGTGACCCTGTACAGTTACACAGTGAGCGATCCTTACCCTGCTGAATAAACAGTGACTGTGTCCAGTTACACAGTGAGTGATCCTTACCCTGCTGAATAAACAGTGACTCTGTACAGTTACACAGTGAGCGATCCTTACCCTGCTGAATAAACAGTGACCCTGTCCAGTTACACAGCGAGTGATCCTTAGCCTGCTGAATAAACAGTGACTCTGTACAGTTACACAGTGAACGATCCTTACCCTGCTGAATAAACAGTGACCCTGTCCAGTTACACAGCGAGTGATCCTTAGCCTGCTGAATAAACAGTGACTCTGTACAGTTACACAGCGAGTGATCCTTACCCTGCTGAATAAACAGTGACTCTGTACAGTTACACAGTGAGCGATCCTTACCCTGCTGAATAAACAGTGACTCTGTCCAGTTACACAGTGAGCGATCCTTACCCTGAATAAACAGTGACTGTACAGTTACACAGCGAGTGATCCTTACCCTGAATAAACAGTGACCCTGTCCAGTTACACAGTGAGTGATCCTTAGCCTGCTGAATAAACAGTGACCCTGTACAGTTACACAGCGAGTGATCCTTACCCTGCTGAATAAACAGTGACTCTGTCCAGTTACACAGCGAGCGATCCTTACCCTGCTGAATAAACAGTGACCCTGTCCAGTTACACAGCGAGTGATCCTTAGCCTGCTGAATAAACAGTGACTCTGTACAGTTACACAGTGAGCGATCCTTACCCTGCTGAATAAACAGTGACCCTGTACAGTTACACAGCGAGTGATCCTTACCCTGCTGAATAAACAGTGACTCTGTACAATTACACAGCGAGTGATCCTTACCCTGCTGAATAAACAGTGACTCTGTACAGTTACACAGTGAGCGATCCTTACCCTGCTGAATAAACAGTGACTCTGTACAGTTACACAGTGAGCGATCCTTACCCTGCTGAATAAACAGTGACTCTGTCCAGTTACACAGCGAGTGATCCTTACCCTGCTGAATAAACAGTGACTCTGTCCAGTTACACAGTGAGTGATCCTTACCTCGAGTAAACAGTGATTCTGTGTCTTGTTTTGGATAGTGTCAGAAATGGGGAGAATGTCTACATCTTGGAGAAGGACAATCCCCCAGAATCAGATGGTTATTGTTCTGGGTGGGGTGAGGGGTTGGTCAGGTGGGTGGGGGTGAGGGGTTAGCCGGGGTGGGGGGACAACGGGGTAGTGAGATTCTATGCGTATCCTCATGGCAATCTGCCATTATTCTCTCCATTCCCTAACCTTCAGGTCTAGTGAGGAACACATGGTTGGTGCAGGCTTGGAGGGCCGAAGGGCCTGTTGCTGTGCTGTGTTGTTCTTTGTTCTTACTGTCTTGGAAAATTCTCCACATTGTCCCACTCTTTACCAAAGATATAGATCAGTCAGTTGTCCCAGTCCTGTACTGGTGGGTGACTGAACACCTTGTATTATTTTTTTCGGGTAGTTTCTCATTGAGGCTCTGAATGTGCGTTCACAGATTGTTCACTCCAGTAGCTTTGGCCAGCGTTAGTGTGTGACCTGGTGAAGGGTTCGTGATTCAGTGGCCTCTGCCCCTCCTCAGTGCCGGTGACCTCGGACCCTCGTGCATCAGGTGACCTCTGACCCTCCTCCAAGCCTGGTGACCTCTGACCCTCCTCCACACCTGGTGACCTCTGCCCCTCCTCCATGCCTGGTGACCCCTGACCCTCCTCCATACCTGGTGACCTCTGCCCCTCCTCCATGCCTGGTGAACTCTGATCCTCCTCCACCCCTGGTGACTTCTGACCCTCCTCCATACCTGGTGACCTCTGCCCCTCCTCCATGCCTGGTAACCTCTGACCCTCCTCCACCCCTGGTGACTTCTGACCCTCCTCCACCCCTGGTGACCTCTGACCCTCTTCCATGCCTGGTGACCTCTGACCCTCCTCCACGCCTGGTGATCTATGACCCTCCTCCACCCCTGGTGACCTCTGACCCTCTTCCATGCCTGGTGACCTCTGACCCTCCTCCACGCCTGGTGATCTATGACCCTCCTCCACCCCTGGTGACTTCTGACCCTTCTTGGCCACTCTTTACCAAAGAAGGAAGATTAGATTCTTCCTGGGAATCTAATCAAAGAGGAAAGTCAGTCCTTGGCCAGCTTTGCCTTGAGATAAAAGGGGGAGAGAAGGTTCCAGATTGCCGCAACTTAGAAAGTCGGTGAGGGTCATTGAGAGGATGCAGAGATTTACCAGAATGGTTCCCGGGGAGGGAAGGGGGGCAGGGTTTAGCCATAAGGTTAGGGTTGGGGAAGCGTGGAGTGCAGGAGGGGAGGTTTGATAGAGGCATACATAATTATAACAGATTCAGATAGGATAGACTGGGAAAAACTCTTCCCAAAGGTACCTTTAGCCAAAGGTATGAATGGGGGGCGGGGGGGGGGGGGGGGCCGCATATTTAAAGTTTTGGGTGAGAGATACAGGGGGGAGGGGGAGTGGGGGTGAAGTGTGAGGAAGAACATTTTGACATAGCGAGTGTCAGTGACCTGGAACTTGCTACCTCCAAGGGTGGTGGGAAGGGAGATGATTAATGAGTTGGTAGGAAGATTGTTCCAGGAAAATCCAGGGCTTCCGGGATAGGGAGGAGGAGGATGGACCCGACTGGATTGCTGTGCAGAGAGCCAGAATGGCCTCACCCTCGTTACGACCCTGTTATTCAGTTCCAGGATGCATTGGGCGATGCGAGTAGATTCGCTCTCCATTTCCAAAACTCGAGGGGGTGACAATTCATAGAATCATACAGTGCAGGAGAGGCCCTTCGGCCCATCAAGTCCACACCGACACATTAGAAACACCTGAACTCCCACCTAATCCCATTTATCGGCACTTGACCCATTAGCTCTGAACTTTATGACGTGCCAGCTTCTCATCCAGATACTTCTAAAAGGATGTGAGGCACCCGGCCTCTACCACCTTCCCTGGCAGCGCCTTCCAGACCCTCACCACCCTCTGGGTAAAAAAGCTTTTTCTCGCGTCCCCCCCCAAACCTCCTGCCCCGCACCTTGAACCCTTCATGACTGACCCTTCAACTAAGGGGAACAGCTCTTATCCTTTCCGTCCACGCCCCTCATAATCTTGTATACCTCAATCGGATCGCCCTCTCAGCCTTCTCTGCTCCAGAGAAACCAACCCAAGCCTATCCAACCTCTCCTCATTACTTAAATGTTCCATCCCAGGCCTGGTGCATCTCCTCTGCCCCCAGTCTCCAGTGCAGTCACATCCTTCCTACAATGTAGCGACCAGAACTCCACACAGCTACAGCCCCACCAAAGTCCTGTACAAATGGGTAATGAACCAGACCAGGTGTTAGACTTGAAGGTAGGTGAGCACTTTGGTGATAGTGACCACAATTCAGTTACGTTTACCTTAGTGATGGAAGGGGATAGACATATACTGAAGGGCAGAAGTTATAGCTGGGGGAAAGGTAATTATGAGGCTATTAGGCGAGATTTAGGATACATAGGTGGAGTAGGAAATTGCAGGGGCTGGGAACATCTGAAATGTGGAGCTTATTCAAGGAGCAGCTACTGCGAGTTCTTGATAAATATGTACCTGTCAGGCAGGGAGGAAGTGGTCAAGCGAGGGAACCATGGTGTACTAAGGAAGTTGAATCTCTGGTGAAGAGGGAGAAGGAGGCTTATGTAAAGATGAGACATGAAGGCTCAGTTAGGAGAGTTATAAATTAGCCAGGAAGGAGCTAAAGAGAGAGTTAAGAAGAGCTAGAAGAGGACATGAGAAGACTTTGATGGATAGGATCAAGGAAAATCCTAAAGCTTTCTACAGGTATGTCAAGAATAAAAGATTGGTTAGGGCAAGATTAGGGCCAGTCAGAGACAGCAGTGGGAAGTTGTGCGTGGAACCTGAAGAGATAGGAGAGGCACAGAATGAGTATTTTTCGTCAGTATTCACACAGGAAAAAGTCAGTGTAGTCAAGGAGAATACTGCAATACCAGGTAGTAGACTAGACGGGACTGAGGTACATAAGGAGGAGGTGTTGGCAATTCTTGGGAGTGTGAAAAATAGATAAGTCCCCTGGGCCGGATGGGATTTACCCTAGGATTCTCTGGGAGGCTAGGGAGGAGATTGCAGAGCCTTTGGCTTTGATCTTCATGTCGTCATTGGCTTCAGGTATAGTGCCAGAAGACTGGAGGATAGCAAATGTTGTCCTCTTGTTCAAGAAGGGGAGTAGAGAGCATCCTGGGAATTATAGACTGGTGAGCCTTACTTCTGTTGTGGGCAAAGTTTTGGAAAGAATTATAAGGGATAGGATTTATAATCATCTAGAGGGAAATAAATTGATCAGGGATAGTCAACACGGTTTTGTGAAGGGTAGGTCGTGCCTCACAAACCTTATCGAGTTTTTTGAAAAGGTGACCAAAGGCGTGGTGTATATGGATTTTAGCAAAGCGTTTGATAAGGTTCCCCATGGTAGGCTACTGCAGAAAATGCAGATGCATGGGATTGAGGGTGATTTAGCAGTTTGGATCAGGAATTGGCTCGCTGATAGAAGACAGAGGGTGGTGGTTGATGGGAAATATTCAACCTGAAGTTCAGTTACAAGTGGTGTACCTCAGGGATCTGTTTTGGGGCCACTGCTGTTTGTCATTTTTATAAATGACCTAGATGAGGGTGTAGAAGGATGGGTTAGTAAATTTGCTGACGACACCAAAGTCGGAGGAGTTGTAGACAGTGAGGGTGGATGTTACACTTTGCAGAGGAACATAGATAAGCTGCAGAGCTGGGCTGAGAGGTGGCAGATGGAGTTTAATACGGAAAAGTGTGAGGTGATTGACTTTGGTAAGAATAACAGGAGTACAGAATATAGGGCTAATGGAAGGACTCTTAGTAGTGTGGACGAGCAGAGAGATCGCGGGGTACACGTGCATAGCTCCCTGAAAGTTGGCACCCAGGTTGATAAGGTTGTTAAGAAGGCGTACGGTGTGTTAGCTTTTATTGGTAGAGGGATTGAATTTTGGAGCCGTGAGGTTATGTTACAACTGTACAAAACTCTGGTGTGGCCGCACTTGGAGTATTGCGCACAGTTCTGGTCGCCGCATTATAAGAAAGATGTGGAGGCATTGGAAAGGGTGCAAAGGAGGTTTACCAGGATGTTGCCTGGTATGGTGGGAAGGTCTTATGAGGAAAGGCTGAGGGACTTGAGGTTATTTTCATCGGAGAGAAGAAGGTTACGAGGTGACCTGATTGAGGCATACAAGATGATCAAAGGATTGGATAGGGTGGACAGTGAGAGCCTTTTACCTAAGATGGTGATGGCTAACACGAGGGGACATAGCTTTAAATTAAGGGGTGGTAATTATAGGATGGATGTCAGAGGTAGGTTCTTTACTCAGAGGGTAGTAAGGGCGTGGAATGCCCTGCCTGCAGCAGTTGTGGACTCGCCAACTTTAAGGGTGTTCAAATGGTCAGTGGATAGGCATATGGATAACATTGGAATAGTTTAGGTTAGAAGGTCATTAGATTGGTTCCACTGGTCAGCACAACATCGAGGGCCGAAGGGCCTGTACTGCGCTGGAATGTTCTATGTTCTAACTCCAACATGACCCCACTGCTTTTGTAATCGATACCCCAATTTAATAAAGTGTCCCATATGTCTTCCTCACCACCCTACTAATGTACCCTTCTGCTTTCAGAGATATCTGGGCAAACATTGAATAGAACAGAATCCCTACAGCGCAGAAGGAGGCCACTCAGCCCATCAAGTCTGCACTGACAGAATCCCACCCAGACCCTATCCCCATAACCCCAGCCAGTCCCCCTGACACTCAGGGAGAATTTAGCGTGGCCACCTAACCCGTACGTAGAATCATAGAACCCTACAGTGCAGAAAGAGGCCCTTCGGCCCATCGAGTCTGTACCGCACACAATCCCACCCAGGCCCTACCCCCATACGTATTATACCCACTAATCCTTCTAACCTACGCACCCCTGGACACTAAGGGGCAATTTCTTAGCATGGCCAATCAGCCTAACCCGCACATCTTTAGACTGTGGGAGGAAACCGGAGCACCCGGAGGAAACCCACGCAGGCACGGGGAGAATGTGCAAACTCCATACAGAGAGTGGCCAAAGCCGGGAATCGAACCCGGGTCCCTGGCGCTGTGAGGCAGCAGCGCTAACCACTGTGCCACCCAGACACACCAAGGTCTCTTTGTTCCACAGAACTTCCTAGTATCCCGCCATTCATTGAGTGGTTTCTTGTCTTTCCAAAGTATATCCACCTCACAGGGTTAAATTCCAGCTGGCCATCTGACCGTTGTGTCTATGTGTCCTTGTAACCCCAGGCGATGACCCTGACCCAGGAAGTGATTCCCGGTGCTTGTTCCTCTGGGCATTTTGGGTAACAGGAATGTTTGTTTGATTTTTGTTCTCTTTTTGCCCGCGTTGACCCTCCCTCCCTCTCTCCGATTTTCCACAGAATCCGCCGGCAGCTGGACTGTGGAACGCCGCAACATGCAGTCGTACCGGGAGCAAAGCAGTTACCACGGAAACCAGAGGCTTCTCCACCAAGAGCCTCCGGAGGCCTCCCGCCTGGCCAATTACAGCCAGCACCACCAGGGCCAGGTGTTTGCCAGTTACGCCAACAGGCCGGGCACCGAGGCCTGCACCCAGCAGCCGTACCAGGCTTTCCGCAGGGAGCCGGCCGAATACTACTACGCGAGAGGCAAGGAGCTGGCTGGGCCCCAGGCCCAGCGGAGGCTGCCCGGGCCCCTGCAGAGCAGCGGCTTTGGCGCTCAGCAGGCCGGAGGCTACTCGGTGCAGTACCTGAGCGAGGTCCAGTGGCGGGCGCCTCACTCCGCCATGCCAGGCTACGGTCAGTTCGAGCAAGACGCCTACGCCGGTCAGTTTTCGCCCGGTGGCGGGCAGCAGCTGCGGCACCAGGGCTTCCCGGCGGCCCCCGGCGCCCAGACACTGACCCAGCCCCCTCCCCCCCCCTCCTCCTCCTCCTCCTCCTCCTCCTCCTCCTCCGCCCACCACCCCCAGCACGCCCACCAGCCCGGCGCTGCCCAGCTGGCAAAGTACCAACACCGGGCCACCTCGTACAGCAACCCCCAGCAGTTCCAGCCCGCTGCCGCCTCCACCGCCACCCCCTCCTCCTCCTCCTCCTCCTCCTCCTCCTCGTCCTCCTCCTACCTGTCCCCTCAAGGCTACAGCCAGCCCCCCGGGCAAGCTTTTGACGGCTACCCCATGGGCGCCGGTGCCCAGTGCGACGGCTACATGGTCAACGCCACAGCTGCCGCCCCCGGTTACGGGACCCAATCCGGTTACAGCTACCAGCCGCCCCTCGCCAAGCCGTGCTTCGAGCAGGCGAAGCCAGCCCAGGCCCAGCCGCACGGAGCCCCGGCCCTGCAGTACCCCAGCGCCGCCAAGGTGCCCTTGGGGAACCCGCAGTTTGCCCCTTTCTGCACCGCCGACATCCCCGCCAAGTCGCCCATGCCCTTCCACCAGAACTTCAGCCCCAGCTCCAACCCCTCGCCCGCCACCCCCGTGGCCCAGTCGCCCTCCTGCAGCTCCACCCCGTCCCCCCTCATGGTCAGCAGCGAGAGCCTGCAGTGTGGGCCGGGCTCCATGGGCATGAGGAACCGGGTTCTGCAGCTGATGCCCCAGCCCAGCCCCACCCCCGCCGGCCTCATGCCGAGCCCCGGCTCGCAGGCCGGCGCCTACGAGACCTTCGGGCTGGAGGCCGGGCCCGAGAAGCGGGCCTCCGACCTGGGCCAGAGCAGCCTGACGGCCCTGAGCTCCCAGGTGGCCAACATCCCCAACCGGGTGCAGCACCTGCTGATCTCTGACACCCTCGCCCTCCACCGGCGACAGGCCAGGCGCTCCCAGAAGCGGGCGGCCCCCGGGGGCCCGGGCGAGCACCTGGGCCTGGAAGAGCAGCTGAAGTCGCCGCAGGCCGAATCCCTGGACGGGGGCTGCTCGAGTTCGTCCGAGGACCACGCCGAGCGCGTCCGCCAGCTGAGCGGCCAGAGTGGCTGCTCGGAGCGAGCCTACAAGGCCCACAACCCGGAGCTGGTCAACGCCACCTGCTCGCCGGCCAGTTCCCACGGCGACGGCCGGCCCCTGTCGAAGGAAGAGATGATCGCCCAGATGTGCCAGGAGGGGAAAGGGGGCGCCGTGGCGGAGCTCGGACTGCGGCGCGGCGAGAAGCCTGTGGGCGTGATTGTGGCCCGGGAGACGATGGTGGGCCGGGGGGACGAGCAGGCCCGGCAGACGCCGTTCCTGGCCAACGCCGAGAAGGAACCCGGCCAGCAACTCAACAACCTCCGCAACATCATGGCGCCCTCCATGGCCCAGAACGGGAACGGGCTGGGCTCGCACCAAGGCAACGTGGCTCTGGGCGATCCGCTGGCCATGCGAATGGACTCCTCCAAGTCTCCCAGCTACCTGGCGTACGGACTCCGAGATATGCCCAAGAATGACGGCCGATACCATTACATGCACTACCCAATGGCCCCTTACAGCCAATCGGAAAGCGAGCAGTTCAACCTCGGAGACAGGAAAGTCGCCCCCGGCAAGCCTGGAAAAAGCCACAGTTTGCTCCAGGAGGCTTTACAGGCCAATTATCACGGCAGGAAATTCCAATCCGGCTACGCCCCCGAGCATCAGTATCCGGGATTCGCGGAGAACCCCTTACAACCCGGCTACCCCACGAGGCAGATGATCGAGCTGGCCAGGAAGGAGGCCCACGGCGGCGCCCTGTCCTCCCCCGCCCCGGGCTGGAGGGATGCCCGAACCCCGGGCCCCGGCTTCGGGATGGAGGTGAGCAAGGCCGACCTGGAGGCGCCGTTCGAGGCCGGGGTCTCGGAGCGGAAGTCGGTGATCTGCGACGTCTCGCCCTCGAGGTCGTTTGGCCGGAGCCCCGGCCCCCTGGCCTGCGGGCAAGCTCAGGAGCGGGAGCTGGGCAGGAACGCCAAGGGCGCCAAGGCCTGCAAGGCCGGGCAGTCTGTCATCCAGTCGGGCGTCTACGCCGGCCCAGAGACCAAGGTGAAGGCGGAGGTGGACCCAAGCCCGGGCCAGCAGAGGAGCTTTGGACACTACGACACCAGAGAGCCCAGAAACCCCTCTCCCCACTGGAAGTACGATTCCCTGGAATTGGCGCGAGCTTCCGTCATGGTTTCCTCTCCGTTGCCCGCGGGCGCCGCTGGAAACTATCTCCATCAGACCCTGGGTCAGCGATCCTCGCGAGGCAGGCGGTCCTGTGGTCGGGTGGCAGGGCGATCCGGGGCCAGGCGGAGGGCCCCCTCGCGCTTGGATGACAAGGCCCTGTTGGCGAGGGCGCCCCTCATCAAGCAGGAAGACGCCTCGGAGCCTCCGCCGGCCGGCTTCCTCGGCCAACCCCGGGAGAACGCGCCAGCCCCGCCTGGCAATGCCAGCCTGTACCCTCTGCCCACAAACTCCGAGATGCTCTCCTCCCTGCTGACCAGGCCGGACGATGTCCGCTCAGCGGGCATGCAGGCGCCGGGCGCCGCCAGGGCCCCGAACCACCTGCAGCGACAGGGGGCCGACGGGGACAGAGCGAGCGATTGGACACAGGCGCCCGGCGGGAAGGATTTTGCGGTGGGCTGCTGTCGGGGCGGGATCCCAAAGGAGCCGTGGGCCTCGAACGCGGCGCAGCGGGAAGCGGGCGTCCACTCCTCGGTCCAGAGTCGCGGCCCAGAGGGGAGAGGCTCGAGACCGGACGAGTCGCCGAAGGAGGCCGAGAGGTTGGCGCAGGCGGGTAAGAAGGCCCCCGATTCACAGGAAGACCCCTCGGTCCTCTCGCCCATTCTGGCCCGGAGGCGGATCCGATCCTTCATATCGCCCATTCCGGCAAAGAGGCTTTGCCAGGACTCCAGAGCCAGGGACGCAGACGCCAAGCTGGCCCCCCCTCACGGTCACAGCCTCCCCCCGTGCGTCGCCAACCGGAACCTGGCGCAAAAGGCCGAGGCGCCCGAGGACGCCCTCCAGAACGCCGAGGGCAAGGACAGCCCCAGCGCCACCGTCACGCCGCCCATTTCACTGGCCAGTCCCGGCAAACTCAAAACACTGCCACCCAGGAAAGGCCGAGGCCTGAAGCTGGAGGCCATCGTCCAGAAGATTGCCTCGCCCAACGGGAGGAAGTTCCCGGTCTCCGGGATGCTGGACAGCGCCTCGGACGGGGTGACCCTGGAGGACATTCTCTCCATCAAGGAGGGCCGCTGGGACAGCGAGGAGGTGCCAATGGCGCAGGCCGGGGGCGGCCTGCGCGGAGGCCTGGCGGAGGGGCCGGAGGCCGGAGCCCTGGGGGGCGCCAACTGCTCCCAGGGCCGCGGAGGCCCCTCGCCGGCCGCCCGGGTGCCGTACCATCCCGACCTCAAGCCGCGCGGCTCCCCGTGCCCCCTGCCCCGGTCCCCGGAGCGCGAGGCCAGGCCGGAGCCTGTCGCCCCCAAGCTGGAGGGGGGCGCCGTGAAAGGGTACTTCCCGTCGGGCAAGAAGCGGGGGAGGCCCCTCGGCAGCATCAACAAGCAGAAGCGGCAGCGGCTGGAGTGCCAGGGCGGGCAGGCTCGGCCCGAGGAGCCGGCGCAGAAGAAGAGGCGGCCCCGCAGGAAGAAGGCACCGGCTCACCCGAGGAGGAGGCGCAAGAAGCTGGAAGGCCCCATCCTGCTGCCCGAGGAGCCCGAGATCAAACTGAGGCACACCGCCCGCCCCGCGGGCAGGAGACGGGGGGAGAACCAGGACAAGAGCTTCTCCCCCTACGTCCTGCTGGAGAGGAAGAGGGAGGCCGCGCTCCTCTGCACCATAATCAACACCCAGGACGACGAGCGGAACCGGGCCCTGAAGGGGGTGAAAGGTCAGCAGGGGCCAGCCTCCACCCCGCCCCCCAGCTGCGCTGGCAAAGCTTTACCCACCACCTCGCACATGGTACTGGGCCCACTGGTGACCGAGGGCACCACCCTGGGCCTGTTGGTGTGCTGCCTGTGCGGAAAATGCGCCAACCACAGGGACTTGGGCGACCTGTACGGGCCCTACTACCCGCACCAGTACGCTGGCACCTTGCCCAAGAACCCCCCCCCCAAGAAGATGCTGCCAGTACAGAGCCGGGTAAAGGTAAGGCATAAAAGTATGCCTGAGCTGCTCGGCGCCACCCAGTCGGAGGACGAGGGCAAGGAGTTCGGGAGCGTCCTGGGCCACGCCAGGTTCAAACGGCGCCACTACTCGGAAGACTGCACCCCTTCCTGGGCCAGCCCACGCAGCAGCAAGGGACACAGGCACTGCTTCTGCTGTGGGAAAACCTCGCCCTCCGTCAGCTTGCGGACTCAGAGATTGAAAAGCGAGTTCTGCTCCGAGGTGGACCTCCAGCTGCCTCAACTACCTCTCGACCCCAATGAACTGTGGATCCACGAGTCCTGCGTGCTGTGGGCCAGTGGGGTTTATTTGGTCTCTGGGAGACTCTATGGATTGCAAGAAGCTGTTGAGATGGCCAGAGAGACGGTAAGAGTCGCCACGCGGGCGCGTGGTTTCACCGGGGATGGGGCAAGGGAGTGGGGGGGGAGGAGGAGGTCACAGCACTGAGGGTGGGTTCAGGGGCCTTTCCTTTCCAGTTACTGTCCTCGGGGATGCCCACCTCTGTACGAGCCTGGTTGAGGTGTGGCTGTTGTGAAATGCTCACATTCCGGACACCGGGAATCTCCACTTGTGTCTCGGAGTGACCGTCACACGATTCTCCGGATTGAGGTGGACAGGACGGCGCAGCTGCCCCCACACACGGACGGGCTAATCCTGGACACTCCCCCCCCACATTCCTTCCCGAGCCCACTCCCCAAATCAAACACAAGCCGGGTGTCTCCTGCACACACAGTCCCTGAGGAGATCCAGTCGTTTGTTTCACTCCCCTGAGCAACTCGGAAAAACCTGACAAAGCTCATTCCCCACCTGTACCCCAGTGTTATACAGAGACAGACCCGTCCCCACCAGTACTGTACCCCAGTGTTATACAGAGACAGACCCGTCCCCACCAGTACTGTACCCCAGTATTATACAGAGACAGACCCGTCCCCACCAGTACCGTACCCCAGTGTTATACAGAGACAGACCCGTCCACACCAGTACCGTACCCCAGTGTTATACAGAGACAGACCCGTCCCCACCAGTACTGTACCCCAGTGTTATACAGAGACAGACCCGTCCCCACCAGTACTGTACCCCAGTGTTATACAGAGACAGACCCATCCCCACCAGTACCGTACCCCAGTGTTATACAGAGACAGACCCGTCCACACCAGTACCGTACCCCAGTGTTATACAGAGACAGACCCGTCCCCACCAGTACCGTACCCCAGTGTTATACAGAGACAGACCCGCCCCCACCAGTACCGTACCCCAGTGTTATACAGAGACAGACCCGTCCCCACCAGTACCGTACCCCAGTGTTATACAGAGACAGACCCGTCCCCACCAGTACCGTACCCCAGTGTTATACAGAGACAGACCCGTCCCCACCAGTACCGTACCCCAGTGTTATACAGTGACAGACCCGTCCCCACCAGTACCGTACCCCAGTGTTATACAGCGACAGACCCGTCCCCACCAGTACTGTACCCCAGTGTTATACAGCGACAGACCCGTCCCCACCAGTACTGTACCCCAGTGTTATACACTGATGGACCCTTCCTTCTAATATTCATTGAAATATAGAAAATTGCTGTGTGTAGCCCATTCAGCCCAGCAAGGCTGCTACACCATTCAGTATTATTGTAGCTGAATCTCTATTTCACCTGCCTGTTTCTCCCTCTCCGTTCACCCCTTGACACTGTTCAAATGTAGAATTCTATTCCCGGTTTAAATATATTCAGTGGCGTGGCCTCCACAGCTTTCTAATGTCTGTTTTGCCACTCTCTGCCTGAAGATATTCCTCCTTATCTCGGTGCTGAATGAGCTACCCCGTAACGGAGACTGTGACCCTTCTCGACACCTCTGTGGCCAGAGGAATCAATGCCCCTGCACCCAGTCTGTCCAGCCCCTCAGAAGTTATACGTTTCAATGAAAACCACTCTCGTTCTTCTAAACTCCAGTGAATACAGGCCCTGTCCACCCAATCTCCCGTTGTACAACAATCCTGCCACCCCAAGAATCAGTCTGGTGAAACTTCACTGCATATACATCCTTTCTTGTGTAAGGAGACCAAAGTTGCACACAGTACCCGAGCTGTGGTCTCACCAAGGCCCTGTACAGCTGCGCTGATGTGGAGATGCCGGCGTTGGACTAGGGTAAACACAATAAGAAGTCTCACAACACCAGGTTAAAGTCCAAAAGATTTATTTGGTAGCAAAAGCCACTTTCGGACTGTTCACTGCTCCTTCGTCAGGTGAGTGGGATTTCTGTTCACAAACAGGGTATATAAAGACACAAACTCAATTTACAAAATAATGGTTGGAATGCGAGTCTTTACAGGTAATCAAGTCTTAAAGGTACAGACAGTGTGAGTGGAGAGAGGGTTAAGCACGGATTAAGGAGATGTGTATTGTCTCCAGACAGGACAGTTAGAGATTTTGCAAGTCCAGGCAAGTCGTGGGGGTTACAGATAGTGCGACATGAACCCAAGATCCCGGTTGAGACCGTCCTCATGTGTGCGGAACTTGGCTATCAGTCTCTGCTCAGTGACTCTGCGCTGTCGTGTGTCGTGAAGGCCGCCTTGGAGAACGTTTACCCGAAGATCAGAGGCCAAATGCCCGTGACCACTGAAGTGTTCGCCAACTGGAAGAGAGCAGTCTTGTCTGGTGATTGTCGAAATGTGTTCATTCATCCGTTGTCATAGCGTCTGCATGGTCTCCCCAATGTACCGTGCCTCAGGACATCCTTTCCTGCAGCGAGTTGCAAGAGTATTTACCGTGTACCTGGTGGATGGTGTTCTCACGTGTGATGATGGCATCTGTGTCGATGATCCGGCATGTCTTGCAGAGGTTGCTATGGCAGGGTTGTGTGGTATTGTGGTCACTGTTCTCCTGAAGGCTGGGTAGTTTGCTGCAGACAGTGGTCTGTTTGAGATTGTGCGGTTGTTTGAAGACAAGAAGTGGGGGTGTGGGGACGGCCCTGACGAGATATTTGTCTTCATCAATGACATGTTGAAGGCTCCGGAGAAGATGTCGTAGCTTCTTCGCTCCGGGGAAGCACTGGACGACGAAGGGTACTCTGTCCGCCATGTCCCGTGTTTGTCTTCTGAGGAGGTCGGTGCGGTTTTTCGCTGTGGCGCATCGGAACTGTGGATCGATGAGTCGAGCACCATACCCCGTTCTTATGAGGACATCTTTCAGCGTCTGGAGGTGTCTGTTGCGATCCTGTGTATACGGAGGGCTTGTCCATAGGGGATGGCTTCTTTAACGTGTTTAGGGTGGAAGTTGGAGAAGTGGAGCATCGTGAGTTTATCCGTACCCGCGTCCAGTACTTCCCCGGAGTGGAGAAGCCATGACATCTTCTCCGGAGCCTTCAACATGTCATCGATGAAGACGAACATCTCACCAGGGCCATCCCCACACCCCCACTTCTTGCCTTCGAACAACCACACAACCTCAAACAGACCATTGTCAACAGCAAACTACCCAGCCTTCAGGAGAACAGTGACCACAATACCACATAACCCTGCCACAGCAACCTCTGCAAGACATGCCGGATCATCGACATAGATGCCATCATCTCACGTGAGAACACCATCCACCAGGTACATGGTAAATACTCTTGCAACTCAGCCAACATTGTCTACCTGATACTCTGCAGGAAAGGATGTCCTGAAGCATGGTACATTGGGGAGACCATGCAGACGCTATGACAATGGATGAATGAACATCGTTCGACAATCACCAGGCAAGACTGTTCCCTTCCTGTTGGGGAACACTTCAGTGGTCATGGGCATTCGGCCTCTGATCTTCAGATAAGCATTCTCCAAGGAAGCTTTCACGACACACGACAGCGCAGAGTCGCTGAGCAGAGACTGACAGCCAAGTTCCGCACACATGAGGACGGTCTCAACCGGGATCTTGGGTTCATGTCGCACTATCTGTAACCCCCACGACTTGCCTGAGCTTGCAAAATCTCACCAACTGTCCTGTTTGGAGACAATACCCATCTCTTTAACCTGTGCTTAACCCTCTCTCCACTCACATTGTACCTTTAAGACTTGATTATCTATAAAAAAATCCCATTCCAACCATTATTTTGTAAATTAAGTTTGTGTCTTTATATGCCCTGTTTGTGAACTGAAATCCCACTCACCTGACGAAGGAGCAGCACTCCGAAAGCTAGTGCCTTTTGCTACCAAATAAACCTTTGGACTTTAACCTGGTGTTGTGAGACTTCTTACTAAGAGCATTTCACCCATGACCCCTCTCCTGCCCTATCCCCGTAACCCCACACATTTCTTATGGCCAATCCACCTAACCTACACATCTTTGGACACTAAGGGACAATTTAGCATGGCCAATCCACCTAACCCGCACACCTTTGGACACTAAGGGATGATTTAGCATAGCCAATCCACCTAACCTGCACACCTTGGGGCACGAAACGGCAATTTAGCATGGCCAATCCACCTAACCTGAGGAAACTGGAGCACCCGGAGGAAACCCATGCAGGTACAGGGTTAAAGTCCAACAGGTTTATTTGGTAGCACGAGCTTTTGGAGTGTTGCCCCTTCATCAGGTGAGTGACAAATAAACCTGCTGGATTTTAAGCTGGTGTTGTGAGACTACTTAGTGTAACTATCCCAGTCTAATGCCAGCAACTCCATATCTTAAATATGGAGACCAGCACTGTACACAATACTCCAGATGTGGTTTCACCAGTACCCTGTATAATTGAAACATAACCTCCTTACTTTTGTATTCACTTCCCCTCGCAACAAATAATAACATTCTGTTAACTTTCCCAATTACTTGCTGTACCTGTGTACCAGTCTTTTGTGATTTATGCATTAGGACACCCAGACCCCTCTGTATCCCAGAGTCCTGAATTCACTTCCATTTAGATGATATATTTTAATCTTGCTGCCAAAATGGACATTTTCCCACATGATACTCCATTTTTAGAAACATAGTAAAACTACAGCACAAAACAGACCCTTCGGCCCACAAGTTGCGCCGAACATATCCCCACCTACTAGGCTTATCTATAACCCTCTATCTTACTAAGTTCCATGTACTTATCCAAAAGTCTCTTAAAAGATCCTATTGAATCCACTGCAAATAGTAATTTATTTATTAGTCACAAGTCGGCTTACATTAACAGCGCAATGAAGTTACTGTGAAAATCCCCCAGTCGCTCCAGCACCCGTTACGGTACACTGAGGGAGAATTTAGCACGGCCAATGCACTTAATCAGCACATCTTTCGGACTGTGGGAGGAGACTGGAGCACCCGGAGGAAACTCACACAGACGCAGAGAACATGCAGACTCCGCACGGACAGTGATCCGAGCCGGGGATCGAGCCTGGGTCTCTGGTGCTGTGAGGCAGCGATGCTGACCACTGTGCCACCAGATCCTTTGTCCACTCGCTTTAACTATTGACATATTTTTGCAGCCGCCTCTCTGTTCACAGCTCCACCCAGATGATGTTACATCTGAATGTTCTGAGTCAATATCTCTCACTATTGCAATGATTTCATCTTTCACTAACAACGCCAGCCTATTTCCTTTTCCTTTTCGTCTACCCTTCCTAAATATTGAATATTCTTGCATATTCAATCCGCAGTCTTGTTCACCTTGCAGCCAAGACTCTCGCTGAACTCCCATGAGGACAATTTCCCACCACACTCCAGCGGTATCCAAAACAGAAAATAAGAGAAGGAGATGGATCCAGGGGATTCCTGCCCTACCTGCCTGCTGACTGCTGTTACTCTGCCTGGTGGTCACTCATTCCCTTTCACCCTGTGCACACTTTACCTGCAGGGCAACTGCCTCACTCTATACACAAAGATGTCATTCTTGTGACTGTTCCACACTGACTCCAAACACAGCTCCAGCTCCAAAAGGTGGATTCTGAGTAGCTGCAGCTGGACACACCTTTCTGGATTTGCCACAGCGACAGACCCGTCCCCGCCAGTACTGTACCCCAGTGTTATACAGAGACAGACCCATCCCCACCAGTACTGTACCCCAGTGTTATACAGAGACAGACCCGTCCCCGCCAGTACTGTACCCCAGTGTTATACAGAGACAGACCCGTCCCCGCCAGTACTGTACCCCAGTGTTATACAGAGACAGACCCGTCCCCGCCAGTACTGTACCCCAGTGTTATACAGAGACAGACCCGTCCCCGCCAGTACTGTACCCCAGTGTTATACAGAGACAGACCCGTCCCCGCCAGTACTGTACCCCAGTGTTATACAGAGACAGACCCGTCCCCGCCAGTACTGTACCCCAGTGTTATACAGAGACAGACCCGTCCCCGCCAGTACTGTACCCCAGTGTTATACAGAGACAGACCCGTCCCCGCCAGTACTGTACCCCAGTGTTACACAGGGACAGACCCGTCCCCGCCAGTACTGTACCCCAGTGTTATACAGCGACAGTCCCGTCCCCACCAGTACCGTACCCCAGTGTTATACAGAGACAGACCCGTCCCCACCAGTACCGTACCCCAGTGTTATACAGCGACAGACCCGTCCCCACCAGTACCGTACCCCAATGTTATACAGAGACAGACCCATCCCCACCAGTACTGTACCCCAGTGTTATACAGAGACAGACCTGTCCCCACCAGTATTGTACCCAAGTGTCATGTAGCAACAGACCTGTCCCCACCAGTACTGTACCGCAATGTTATACAGTGACAGACGTGTCCCACCCGTACTGTACCCCAGTGTTGTACAGTGACGGAGATGTCCCAACACCCCACCCTTCAGTGCACTCGACCCCAGTATTTATAAAAGATTTGATGCAAGGTTTCTAGTTGCTGTGGGGATTGTTCTGAGCCCCCAATCGTTGCACCCTCATAACCTCTATTGAGAGAACCTACCTGAGATTTCAGATTCCCCAAGTTGGCGTTGGGTCAAGCTTTGAATTGAATTGGTGGAAAATGGATTGCCATGCAGCGAGGGATCTGGGACATCGCACAGCCCACCCTCTACCGTGGCAGGTTAACATGCGGAAGATTAAACTCCCGTTGCCCACACGGGAGACTGACTGTCCAGCACTGCCCACTGAGCTTCCTCAGCTGGCATTAGCCTGGCCATTGAAGCACTCCAGCCAATGGTGCTGCCTCTACCCACAATCCTCTGAGTGAGGGAAATGGCTCTATTAATTATGTCTGATTTCATCCTTGCTGTCTGAATCTGAGATTAAATGTGGAGAGAGACTGGAGGTTGACGTGTGGACAGATAGTGAGGGGAAAATTCACTTTGGAGCCTTTCCTTTAGTTTTTTTATTTTTTTCCGTGCAGGATTTGGATTCTGCTGCTAAATCGAGTTAAAGTTGTTGATTCCAGTTCCATTCCTGTTCCCTTCACATTTTCAAACTGTATTTTGTGTTTATTTTAATCCATTTCCCCCTCCAAACAGGGGCACAGAAAACACGCCTGATAATCGACACCCCCTTACGCCCCCCCCATCTCCCCAACACCCACGCCTGCCGCTGCCTAACCCTAATCCCCACCCCTACCCCCGACCGCAACCTCCCCCACCTTCGCGGTCTCCCCTCACCCCATCCCACACCCCCCCCAACCCCCTTTGGGCTCTCCCCACCATCCCCCCACCCCCCCGGCCTCCTTCCGGCCTCCACCTTCATCCCCCACCCCCGGGCTCCCGCCAGCACCCAGCCACCCTCCCTACCCCCCGCACCCCAATGGCCCTGCCATCTTCCCACGGTCCCGCCCCCCCCATTCCCGGCCTCCCTCCCCCCACAGCTGCACTCTCCCCCTACTGCGCCGCCTCTATCCCCACACCCCCCACCCCCAAACTCCCCACATGTCCCTACCCCCCCCCCCCCCCCCAGTAACCCCCACAGGGTCAGGTCACTTTCAGAGACTGTGCCACCCAGTCACCTTGGCAATGCAGCGGGTACCGGGTTGCCAACCCTCCAGGACTGTCCTGGAATCTCAAGGAATCGGAGGTGAATGGACACAACCGGAGGAAATGCATCGGGATATTAAACAGATCATTGCCTTTGTGTCGTCGTCTTTCAATATTTCTCTTTACCGTATATATAAATACTGAACAGTGAGTCTTCCTGCTTTCCGATTGGTGTAGGAAGGTGTCTCTGGGGTGGGTGTGTTGGCGGGTTACTGGGTGGGGGGGGCGGGAGGTCTAAATCGTGGGGCAGAACCTTCATTTGATCGCAGCTGGCGACCCTGGCTGGGCCCAGACACAGGGAGGGGTGCCGCCTGGGGTGGCGCTGAGCTGTGTGGGGGGGCCGCTGTGATGCTCTTACTGGCCGCTGTGTGACTGGTTTGGGCCTGTGCCGTGCGAACCCGTGCAATCTCACCGTGTCCTCTCATTCCTCGCAGAAATGCTCACACTGCCAGGAGCCTGGAGCTACCCTGGGCTGTTACTGCAAGGGATGCCCACTCAACTATCACTACATATGTGCCATTGAAGCAGGTGAGTGTGGGCGTGGGCTCTGGGGGCAGGCCCGGGGGGGTTGGGGAGGAAGTGGGGGGTGGGTGCTGCACTTGCCTACGGACGGTGGCGTATTGTCCATGGTAACCCTGAGGAGTCGGGGGTGTGGGACAGCGCAGGTTCAAATCCTGTCTACCGATGACCATGGAACCATTGTCGGAAAAACCTCATTCTGTTCACTCATGCACTTTGGGGAAGGAAATCTGCCATCCTTACCCCGTCTGGCCTACATGAACTACAGCAATGTGGTTGAATCTCAAGCCAATTGCTCAGAAGGGCAGTTTGCGGTGGATAACAATTTCTGGCTCAGCAACACTCATAATATGGAATCAAACAGAAGAGATGAGGAGAAACTGAGAGGGCAATGAATCCCTGCAGTGCAGAGGGAGGCCATTCTGCCCATCGAGCCTGCACTGACACCAATCCCAGCCAGGCCCTATCCCCGTAACCCTACCCTGCTAATCCCCCAGAAATTAAGGGGCAATTTCGCACGGCCAATCCACCTAAGCCGCACATCTTTCGGACTGTGGGAGGAAACCAGAGCACCCGGAGGAAACCCACGCAGAGACGGGGAGGACATGCAAACTCCACACAGGCAGCGACCCCAGCCGGGAATCGAACCCTGGCACTGTGAGTCAGCAGTGCTAACCACTGTGCCATCCATAGTCTTTGAAACTCTGTGCCCGGGGGCGGGGGTCACTCGTTGAGTATGTCCAGGGCAGTGATGGATAGAACATCTAATGTGAGACAGAGGGCTAGTGCAGCGGAATGGTGTTGACGCAGAGATGGTCACCTTCCCTTCGGTGACACAGCAGGCTGGAAGGGCTGAATGGCCTGTTGATTTTGATAAGTACGTGTTATGGAAGAATGGGCCCAATGCTGGTCTTTATCTCAAGGCTGTAGAGACAAACTCACCCAGATTGTGCCTCTCCGATACACCAGGGTGCCAGTGTTGCCTGCCTCCTCCAGCTTTCCAATTGCGTTTAATTAACAAACGAATGCGCCTTGTTACCTTCAGGTACTGTGTAATTAACAACCATTAAAATACACATAAAACCATAGAATCTCTACAGTGCAGAAAGAGGCCATTCAGCCCATCGAGCCTGGACTGACAATCCCACCCAGGCCCAATCCCTGGAACCCTACATCTTTATTCCACTAATCCCCCTGACACTAAGGGGCAATTTAGCATGGCTAATGCACCAAACCGACACGTCTTTTGGACTGTGGGAGGAAACCCACGCAGACACGGGGAGAACGCGCAAACTCCGCACAGACGGTGACCCAAGATGGGAATCGAACCTCGGTCCCTGGCGCTGTGAGGCCACAGTGCTAACCACTGTGCCACCGTGCTACCCGTAGAACCTATTCGATTTGAACGTGGCTCACTCCTGTTCCTATTTCTTCTGTCCTTATGTGAAATGAGTAAACACGTGGGGGGGATTCTCCGATCTCCCAGCCGAGTGTTTATTGGCAGCAGGAGGGTGGTGCGCTGTTCATGACAGGATTCTCTGGTTACGCCGCTAACAGTGGGGCCTCCCATTGTATCACCCAACGCCACTGTGAAACTAACGGGAAGGACTGTGCTGCTACCAGGAGAATCCCACCGATGTGAATGGCCAGAGAACTCCCCCCAATAGAATGATCGGGGAGATTTTAACCATCTCATCCTAACTGGAGCGAGATTTTGCAATGTGAATAATTGTCCGTTCTTATCCAATATGTGAAAAGAAGATGGAGTATAATCTCATCGAGTAATGAGTAATCAATAAAGCAGATAAGTGAGTTTGGGGAGCATCAGGGGAATAGTGATCCAGTTTAAAAAAGAGAGAGATTTTGAAGTAAAGTCTGAGGACATCGTTAAGACAAAGTAACACTGGGGGGGTGGCGGCGAACAAAGGCTGAATTGAAAAGTGAAGAGAGATGGGGGGAAAATAAAATGGGAAAATGTTACTGACAAAGCAGTGGAGTAGCAATGGGACACAGTTCAACCCTAGATATCCAGGAAGAATGTACACACTGAGAAGGAGAAACAGAACAAGGCAGGAATGATCCATTTATATTCCCCAATATCATTCGTACCCCCAAAACATCAACTATTTTTCTACACTCGATGAGCAAAGAAGATTGAAGAGAACAATTAGGAAGGCAAAATGAAATGACAAAATTAGGTTGAGGAATAAAATAATAAAGTGTTAAGCTTTCTGAATGGACAGAGATTATAAAAAGGAACTTCAAAGTGAGGGATAATCACAAAAAATTCATAGTATCTTTTTAAAAGTATTTATTATTGTCACAAGTAGGCTTACATTAACACAGCAATGAAGTTACTGTGGAAATTCCCTAGTCGCCACACTTTGGCACCTGTTTGGGTACACTGGGGGAGAATGTAGCACGGCCAATGTACCCTAACCAGCACGTCCTCCAGACTGTGGGAAGAAACCGCAGCACCTGGAGGAAACCCACGCAGACACGAGGAGAATGTGCAAACTCCGCACAGACAGTGACCCAAGCTGGGAATGGAATCTGTATCCCTGGCGCTATGAAGAGGCAGTGCTAACCACTCTGCCACCGTGCGACCCCATAATAGAAAAATGCAACAAGTGTTGAATAATTACAGGAAAACTAACGTGGTGGAAATGAAGCAGGAATCGACAAGATACTTAAGATAACAAAAAGGGGGAGATAATTGACAAACGAATCAAGCTTGGAGTATAAAATACTGAAGGCAGTCGTACAAGGGGCGGCACAGTGGTTAGCACTGCTGCCTCACAGCGCCAGGGACCCAGGTTCGATTCCCGGCTTGGCTCACAGTCTGCACATTCTCCCCGTGTCTGCGTGGGTTTCCTCCAGATGCTCCAGTTTTCCCCCACAGTCTGAAAGACGTGCTGGTTAGGGTGCATTGGCCGTGCTAAATTCTCCCTCAGTGTTACCCAAACAGGTGCCGGAGCGTGGCGACTAGGGGATTTTCACAATAACTTCATCGCAGTGTTAACGTAAGCCTAGTTGTGAATGCTATTCCATTCTTTGTCAGTATAATAAATATACAAAGCTAAGTACGTATGTTATATATAACATATCAAAGTCATTAGAATGGGAACTGGTGCCGGGATTATGTGGGCAGCTGATGTGATTCCTGTATTTAAAAGGGGGAGATGGAGCAAGGCCAGGCAAATCGAGACCTCTTAGTAACAGTGGTGGAAAATATAATGGAGCCCTGATAGGACATCTTCAGAAACTGCAGATGTACCAAAGAGTCATCGGCACAGATTCCAAAGGGGAAATTCATACTTGGCCAATCTTATTGAATTCCTTGGCAAAGTGTCAGTTAAAGGTTGACAAAGATATTGCAGGAGATTTAATATATTTGGACTTTCAGAATGCCTTCAATAAGATCCCACACGGTAATCTCATGGCTGAGATCAGAAGGTGGGTGCCAGAAGCCTCCAGTCTCACCCACGGGGTTCCCCTGGTGCGGCTGGGGTTCTCCGGAGTGGCTGGGGTTCTCCAGTGCGGCTGGGATTTCCCCGGTGCGGCTGGGATTCCCCCGGTGCGGCTGGGATTCCCCCGGTGCGGCTGGGATTTCCCCGGTGCGGCTGGGATTCCCCCGGTGCGGCTGGGATTCCCCCGGTGCGGCTGGGCTTCCCCCCGGTGCGGCTGGGGCTCCCCCGGTGCGGCTGGGATTCCCCCGGTGCGGCTGGGGCTCCCCCGGTGCGGCTGGGATTCCCCCGGTGCGGCTGGGTTTCCCCGGTGCGGCTGGGATTCCCCCGGTGCGGCTGGGATTCCCCCGGTGCGGCTGGGGTTGCCCCGGTGCAGCTGGGGTTGCCCCGGTGTGGCTGGGATTCCCCCGGTGAGGCTGGGTCTCCCCAGTGCGGCTGGGGTGAATGAAGTGCAGGAAATCTAGGAAGATGTAAATATGCTTTGGAAATTGATTGGCAAATGAACTTCAATATTGAGAAATATGAGGTGATGAATTTTGGTAGGATGAGTTCAATGGCACAGTGGTTAGCACTGCTGCCTCACAGCGCCTGGGTTCAATTCCAGCCTCGGGTCACTGTCTGTGCAGCGTTTACACATTCTCCCTGTGTCTGCATGGGTTTCCTCTGGGTGCTCCGGTTTCCTCCCACAGTCCAAGGTATGCAGATTTGATGGATTGGCCATGCTAAATTGCCCCTTAGTGTCCGAAGATGTGTGGGTTCAGTGGATTGGCCATAAGAAATGTGTGGGGTTACGGGGATAGGGCAGGAGAGGGGTCCTGGGTAAAATGCTGTTAGTAAGGAGTCTCACAGCACCAGGTTAAAGTCCAATGGGTTTATTTGGTAGCAAATGCCACCAGCTTTCGGAGCGCTGCCCCTTCATCAGGTGAGTGGGAGTTCTGCTCACAAACAGCGTATATAAAGACACAAACTCAATTTACAAAATAATGGTTGGAATGCGAGTCTTTACAGGTAATCAAGTCTTAAAGGTACAGACAATGTGAGTGACAATGTGAGACTGTACTATCGGGATTCTGAGTGAGGAGGCCAGATAATCCTTGGGAACTAATTGTCTAAATAGGCTGGGGGAGCAGTGGGATCTGGATGTCCAGAGACAGCCATCACTAAACGTAGCGATACAGTTTGCGCAAATTTGATACTAACTCCATGCCAGCGCTCTACACGCTGTAACATAGGAACAGAAGCAGGGAGAGGCCACTCAGCCCTGCCTTACAATTCAATCTGATCAAGGCAGACCCTCCATCTCTATGAAATATTCTCCCTGTAACTCGCTGCCAGTCTCACCCCCATTCCACACAGCCCAGAGGAACACTGGCATCACTGACTGCTGCAGATGTTGACATTTATCTTCTTCCTTCGCAGATTGCTTTCTGAATGAAGAGAATTTCTCCATGAAATGTCCCAAACACAAGGTGAGACTCCTGGTGCGTGAGTAATATTGTAAACTGCGTCTTCACATTGACAGAGGTGGAGATTACACAGTCGCCTTAGGCACAATCACCCTCATCAAACACTCCCAGAACAGGGACAGCAGGGGGTTAGATACAGAGTAAAGTTCCCTCTACACTGTCCCCATCAAACACTCCCAGGACAGGGACAGCACAGGGTTAGATACAGAGTAAAGTTCCCTCTACACTGTCCCCATCAAACACTCCCAGGACAGGGACAGCACGGGGTTAGATACAGAGTAAAGCTCCCTCTACACTGTCCCCATCAAACACTCCTGGGACAGGGACAGCACAGGGTTAGATACAGAGTAAAGCTCCCTCTACACTGTCCCCCCATCAAACACTCCCAGGACAGGTACAGCATGGGGTTAGATACAGAGTAAAGCTCCCTCTACACTGTCCCAATCAAACACTCCCAGGACAGGTACAGCACAGGGCTAGATACAGAGTAAAGCTCCCTCTACACTGTCCCCATCAAACACTCCCAGGACAGGTACAGCACGGGGTTAGATACAGAGTAAAGCTCGCTCTACACTGTCCCCATCAAACACTCCCAGGACAGGTACAGCACGGGGTTAGATACAGAGTAAAGCTCCCTCTACACTGTCCCCATCAAACACTCCCAGGACAGGTACAGCACGGGGTTAGATACAGAGTAAAGCTCCCTCTACACTGTCCCCATCAAACACTCCCAGGACAGGTACAGCACGGGGTTAGATACAGAGTAAAGCTCCCTCTACACTGTCCCCATCAAACACTCCCAGGACAGGTACAGCACGGGGTTAGATACAGAGTAAAGCTCCCTCTACACTGTCCCCATCAAACACTCCCAGGACAGGTACAGCACGGGGTTAGATACAGAGTAAAGCTCGCTCTACACTGTCCCCATCAAACACTCCCAGGACAGGTACAGCACGGGGTTAGATACAGAGTAAAGCTCCCTCTACACTGTCCCCATCAAACACTCCCAGGACAGGTACAGCACGGGGTTAGATACAGAGTAAAGCTCCCTCTACACTGTCCCTATCAAACACCCTCAGGTTAGGTACAGCACGGGGTTAGATAGACAAGTGAAGGATTTTCTCTGCACCATCCCGTCTCCCAATCCTGTTTGAGTGAGGACCAATCGAACAGAGTAGCTCCCAGTTAGCACCATGTTTCCAGGTGTACATATGCGGTTTGCACCCAGTGTTGTGTTGGGAATAACCTGAACACACTCACAAAGGGACTGTGGTGTTGTATTAAGTTAGTACGAAGTCTCACAACACCAGGTTAAAGTCCAACAGGTTTATTTGGTAGCACACACCACTAGCTTTCGGAGTGTTCCTCCTTGATCAGGTGAGTGGGGAGTTGAAGATGGCAGACTATGATGTCTTCATGTTTGATTGGTGGGGTTTAGTGTTTGTTTAGTTCATTTCTCTGCTCCCGTTGTAGAGTTTTACAAATCTAGATTGAGAAAGGGAGTCCCTTCAGCCCATCGAGTTTCTTCTGACCTTGTTAACCCCTCAATCATGCTCTTGCCCCAAAATTACTGCAGTTATTCTCTCCTTCAAACACTTCTCCAGTTCCTCTTTGAAGATTATTGTTGTCTCTCGCCCTGTTGGTCTATTTTAAATTCTACCCACTCAGAACCTTAAAAAAATACAAGTTTCACCTTCCCACAGTCATCGTTAATCTGGCTGTTAACCCTCGGCTACTCCTGTGACTCACTCTCGCAAAAGCCTCCTTCGATCAAATCTCCACTTCCTCTGCTCGACAACCACAGTTCTTCCACTTCTCCGGAACCTTCTCTTTCCAAAGATTCAGGAACTTCACAGTGCCGGGAATACCAACTCATATTCCCTACAAGTTTATGAGTGTCGGAGTGGGGGGGAACCTGTGGCACAGCGGCCACATCACTGGACATACTATCCTGAGGCCTAGTGGAATAATCTAGAGTTCAAATCCCTAACCGAGCATCTGGGAGAATTTAAATTCACGTGAATTTGGAATTAATCAGTAATGGCGACCATGGAGCTATTACAAAGAACAAAGAAAATTACAGCACAGGAACAGGCCCTTCGGCCCTCCAAGCCTGCACTGACCATGCTGCCCAACTGAACTAAAACCCCCTACCCTTCATATCCCTCCATTCCCATCCTATTTATGTACTTGTCAAGACACCCCTTAAAAGTCACTATCGTGTCCGCTTCCGCTACCTCCCCCGGCAACGAGTTCCAGGCACCCACTACCCTCTATCTAAAAAATCTGTCTCATACATCTCCTTTAAACCTTGCCCCTCGCACCTTGCCCCTGTGCCCCCTAGTAATTGACTGTTCCACCCTGGGAAAAAGCTTCTGACTATCCACTCTGTCCGTGCTCCTCATAATCTTGTAGACTTCTATCAGGTCTCCTCTCAACCTCTGTCCAGTGAGAACAAACCAAGTTTCTCCAACCTCTCCTCATAGTCCATACCAGGCAACATCCTGGTAAACCTCTTCTGTACCCTCTCCAAAGCCTCCACATCCTTCTGGTAGTGTGGTGACCAGAATTGAACTCTATATTCCAAGTGCGGCCGAACTATTGGATTGTCAGTTAAGAGAAAAAACCATCTGGTTCACTAATACCCATTTAGTATTGTAATATTAACATAAGCCTTACTTGTGACTAATAAATTAACTTTTAATCTTAACTTTTGGGGGAGGAAATCTGCCGTCCTTACCCGGTCTGGCCTACCTGAGATTCGACAGCCATAGCTATGTAGTTGACTCTTAACTTCCCCTGCAAAACAGCCTGCGTTCATTTTATTTCATGGGACGAGGGTGTCATTGGATCAACATTATTCCCCATCCTGAATTGAACGCTTGCATTGAGTGTCTCACTCGGCCATTTCAGACGGTAGTTGAGAGTCAACCCCATTGCTGAGGCTCTGGAGTTAGACATAGGCCGGACCGGGTAAGAATGGCAGATTTCCTTCCCTGGAGGCGCATTAGTGAACCAAGTGGGTTTTTAACAGTACTCGATGATAGTTTGATGACTGGTTTTCAATTCCAGATTTACGAATTGAGTTGAAATTCTGTCAGTTTTGAACCCACGTCCCCAGAGCGTAGGCCCTCGGATTATGAGTCAAATTCTGTCACATCGCCCTCGCTGAAGGCTTCACAAAGAAGGCTCACTGCCACTTTCTCAGGGGGCAGTTGGGGGAGGCGATGGCCTAGTGGTATTGACATTAGACTGTTCCATCCAGAAACTCAGCTCATGTCCCGGGGACCCGGGTTCGAATCCCGCAGATAGTGGAATTTGAATTCAATAAAAAATATCTGGAATTAAGAATCTACTGGCGACCCATTGTCGGAAAAACCCATCTGGGTCACTAATGTCCTTTAGGGAAGGAAATCTGCCGTCCTTACCCCGGTCTGGCCTACACGTGACTCCAGAGCCACAGCGATGTGGCTGATTGTCAACTACCCTCCAAGGGCAACTAGGGATGGGCAATAAATGCTGGCGCCAGCCCGCGATGCCCATGAACAAATAAAAAGATAATTAAAGATGGCTAAAAATGCAATTGGCCCTGCCAGCGACATTCTCTAACGAATGAATAACCATTTCCTAGCGATTGTTATCCGTACCTGTATTTCTAAAGCCCGTCATCCCACCGACTTTAACCAGTGCCACTGGGGGGCGGTGGGGGCGGGGGGGGGGGGGGGGGGGGGGTGGGGTAATAAAGATCGGCTGGAAGCAAAGGAGGGATTTGAAATGCCGACGTCTCTCTGTTCCAGCACAGAGCTGCAAAGCCTAACAGCACGGAGCAATCGGAGCGAGGCTGAAACACAGGTTTATCCATTCCTTTGGGACACGACATAAGCAGGTGAGGGGACAGGCTGGAGAGAGGGGACATTGGGGGGGGGAACAGGAGCTGTGTGTACTGGGGGGTGGGGGACTGAGTCTGGGCGATGCAGGGCCCAGTTGGCAGGGTCAGAGTTCAGCCTGGGGTGTCAAATGTGCTGGAGAGTGAATCGGAGACAGAGCGTCTGACAGCTGGAGGAGTGAGGTGGGGGTGGGGGGATGGGGGGATAGAGTGTTGGGGGGTGCTGTAGGGGGGAAGGGTGGGGAGGAGGGGGGAGGATGGGGGTGATGTGTGGGGGGCGTTGGGGGAAGTGTGTGGAGGGAGAGTTGGGGGGGAGTGTGTGTGTGGGGAGGGGGTAGTGTGTGCGGGGAGGGGGAGTGTGTGCGCGGGGAGGGGGTAGTGTGTGCGGGGAGGGGGAGTGTGTGCGCGGGGAGGGGGTAGTGTGTGCGGGGAGGGGGAGTGTGTGCGCGGGGAGGGGTAGTGTGTGTGGGGTCAGGGGAGTGTGTGTGTTGGTGGTGGGGAGTGTGTGTGGGTGGCGGGGAGTGTGTGTGGGTGGTGGGGAGTGTGTGTGGGTAGTGGGGAGTATTGTGTGGGTGGTGGGGAGTGTGGTGTGGGTGGTGGGGAGTGTGTGTGGGTGGTGGGGAGTGTGTGTGGGTGGTGGGGAGTGTGTGTGGGTGGTGGGGAGTGTGTGTGTTGGTGGTGGGGAGTGTGTGTGGGTGGTGGGGAGTGTGTGTGGGTAGTGGGAGTGTGTGTGGGTGGCGGGGAGTGTGTGTGGGTGGTGGGGAGTGTGTGTGGGTAGTGGGGAGTGTGTGTGGGGTCAGGGGAGTGTGTGTGTTGGTGGTGGGGAGTGTGTGTGGGTGGTGGGGAGTGTGTGTGGGTGGCGGGGAGTGTGTGTGGGTGGCGGGGAGTGTGTGTTGGTGGTGGGGAGTGTGTGTGGGGGCAGGGGAGTGTGTGTGGGTGGTGGGGAGTGTGTGTGGGTGGCGGGGAGTGTGTGTGGGTGGCGGGGAGTGTGTGTGGGTGGCGGGGAGTGTGTGTGGGTGGCGGGGAGTGTGTGTGGGTGGCGGGGAGTGTGTGTGGGGGCAGGGGAGTGTGTGTGGGTGGCGGGGAGTGTGTGGGTGGCGGGGAGTGTGTGTGGGTGGTGGGGAGTGTGTGTGGGGAGGGGGAGTGTGTGTGGGTGGCGGGGGAGTGTGTGTGGGTGGTGGGGATGTGTGTGTGGGTGGCGGGGAGTGTGTGTGGGTGGCGGGGAGTGTGTGTGGGTGGTGGGGAGTGTGTGTGGGGAGGGGGAGTGTGTGTGGGTGGCGGGGAGTGTGTGTGGGGGTGTGGGGAGAGTGTGTGTGGGGAGGGGGAGTGTGTGTGGGTGGTGGGGAGTGTGTTGGTGGTGGGGAGTGTGTGTGGGTGGCGGGGAGTGTGTGTGGGTGGTGGGGAGTGTGTGTGGGAGGGGGAGTGTGTGTGGGTGGCGGGGAGTGTGTGTGGGTGGTGGGGAGTGTGTGTGGGTGGCGGGGAGTGTGTGTGGGTGGCGGGGAGTGTGGTGGGTGGTGGGGAGTGGTGGTGGGGAGGGGTGTGGGTGGTGGTGTGTGGGGAGGGGGAGTGTGTGTGGGTGGTGGGGAGTGTGTGTGGGTGGCGGGGAGTGTGTGTGGGTGGTGGGGGAGTGTGTGTGGGTGGCGGGGAGTTGTGTGTGGGGTGGCGGGGAGTGTGTGTGGGTGGTGGGGAGTGTGTGTGGGTGGCGGGGAGTGTGTGGTGGGTGGTGGGGAGTGTGTGTGGGTGGTGGGGAGTGTGTGTGGGTGTGGGGAGTGTGTGTGGGTGCGGGGAGTGTGTGGGGTGGCGGGTGGGGAGTGTGTGTGGGTGGCGGGGAGTGTGTGGGTGGTGGGGAGGTGTGTGGGTGGTGGGGAGTGTGGTGGGTGGGGGAGGGGAGTGTGTGTGGGTGGCGGGGAGTGTGTGTGGGTGCGAGGGAGTGTGTGTGGGTGGGTGGGTGGTGGGGAGTGTGTGTGGGGAGGGGGAGTGTGGGAGTGTGTGTGGGTGGAGGGGAGTGTGTGTGGGTGGTGGGGAGTGTGTGTGGGTGGGGGGGATGTGGGTGGGTGGGGGGTGGGGGGAGGTGTGTGTGGGTGGCGGGGGTGTGTGTGGGTGGCGGGGAGTGTGTGTGGGTGGGTGGGAGTGTGTGTGGGTGGTGGGGGTGTGTGTGTGTGTGTGGTGGGGTGTGGTGTGGGGAGTGTGTGTGGGTGGTGGGGAGTGTGTGTGGGTGGTGGGGAGTGTGTGGGGTGGCGGGGGGAGTGTGTGTGGGTGGCGGGGAGTGTGTGTGGGTGACTATGTGTCCCCCTCAATCTGACACTTTCTGTCTTGTCTCCCGTAGGTGCTCTGTTTGATGGAGACGGTGAATCAGACATGATTATACACGGTGACCCCACGGGCGTAGCCGCCAGCCCCGGCACGCTCACTGTTAACCGCAACCACACAGAATCACCGGCAACATGCTCGGAGCAAAAGTACCCCTGAACCCCCC
>NW_027650740.1:0-46834 GCF_965287045.1 Carcharhinus amblyrhynchos
AGAGAGACACACACACACACACAAGGAGAGAGACACACACACGGATATATATATATAGAGAGAGAGAGACACACACACACACACAAGGAGAGAGACACACACACGGATATATATATATAGAGAGAGAGAGACACACACACGGATATATATATATATATATAGAGAGAGAGAGACACACACACACACACAAGGAGAGAGACACACACAGAGACTGAGAGGAAGACACAAAGAGAGAGGCAGCTAGACAGAGACACACACACAAACACACACAGATACAGAGAGAGAGAGAGAGAGGGGGATAAATGGAAAGGGGGAGGGTGATGGAGGGAGGGAGGAGGGTGGGGTGGTTTGTGTTTGATACTAGCCCCCTGTAGGGAGTGGATGGGCTGAGTGAACGTGTCTGTGAGTGCTGGAAGATGTTGAGTCTGTTTCCCGGTTGGAGGCTGGGGGTTTTGATCCAGAGACTGTAATTCACTGCCTGTGTGTGTGTCGGGCTGGTGGCAGGAGGAGGGGGGACTGATCTGGGACCGGGAGACACGCTGGGGACTGCCAGGGCCGGGGGCACCCATGGGTGCTGCTGTGGGGGGGGGGGTGGGTGGGTGCGGTCCCTGAGCGCGCTGTGCCTTTAAGGGGCGGTCTGTCACTCGGAGCTCATGTGATATTCATGTGACCCAGAGAGGCGGAAATACAGACAGAGACAGAGACACAGAGGGAGACAGAGACAGAGACACAGAGAGAGAGAGAGAGACAGAGAGAGAGAGAGAGAGAGAGAGAGAGAGAGACAGAGAGAGAGAGACAGAGAGAGAGAGACAGAGAGAGAGACAGAGAGAGAGAGAGACAGAGAGAGAGAGAGCAGAGAGAGAGAGAGAGAGAGAGAGAGAGGACAGAGAGAGAGAGACAGAGAGAGAGACAGAGAGAGAGAGAGACAGAGAGACAGAGAGAGAGAGACAGAGAGAGAGAGATAGAGAGAGAGAGACAGACAGAGAGAGAGAGAGACAGAGAGAGAGGTGGGGGGGTAGTGATGGGTTCTCTGTTCCGCAGTGAGGAAATGTGTCTGGCGCAACTCTTCCTGCAGTCGGGAACGGCGTATCAGTGTGTGGCCGAACTGGGGGAAATCGGACTGGTGGAGTTCCGAGATGTACGGATCCCAGAGAGAGAGGGGGGGGGAGAGAGGGGGAACGGGGGAGAGGGGGGGGGGGGAGAGAGAGAGAGAGAGGGGGGGAGGGGGGGGGGAGGAGAGAGAGAGAGAGGGGAACGGGGGGAGGGGGGGGGGAACGGGAGGAGAGAGGGGGGGGGGAACGGGGGGAGGGGGGGGGGAACGGGGGGAGGGGGGGAATGTGGGGAGAGAGAGAGGGGGGACAGAGAGGGGAGGGACGGGGGAGGGACAGAGAGAGGGGGGACGACGGAGAGAGAGGGGTGACAACGGAGAGACAGAGGGGGGGAGACGGAGGGGGGTGGACGGAGAGAGGGGGGGGAACGGAGAGGGGGGGGGAACGGAGAGAGGGGGGGGAATGGAGAGAGGGGGGGGAATGGAGAGGGGGGGGAACGGAGAGAGGGGGGGAACGGAGAGGGGGGGGGAACGGAGAGAGGGGGGGGGAACGGAGAGGGGGGGGAACGGAGAGAGGGGGGGGAACGGAGAGGGGGGGGGAACGGAGAGAGGGGGGGGAACGGAGAGGGGGGGGAACGGAGAGAGGGGGGAGAACGGAGAGGGGGGGGGAACGGAGAGAGGGGGGGGAACGGAGAGGGGGGGGGAACGGAGAGAGGGGGGGGAACGGAGAGAGGGGGGGAATGGAGAGGGGGGGGGAACGGAGAGAGGGGGGGGAATGGAGAGGGGGGGGGAACGGAGAGAGGGGGGGGAATGGAGAGGGGGGGGGAACGGAGAGAGAGGGGGGCGGAGGGGGGGGGGCGGAGAGAGAGGGGGGGACGGAGGGGGGAACGGAGAGAGAGGGGGACGGGGGGGGACGGAGAGGGGGGGGATGGAGAGAGGGGGGGGACAGGGGGGGGTGCGGAGATGGGGGGGGACGGAGAGTGGGGGGCGGAGAGAGAGGGGGGACGACGGGGGGGGGGCGGAGAGAGGGGGGACGGAGAGAGGGGGGGATGGGGGGGGGGGACGGAGAGAGAGGAAGGGGGGGAGGGAGAGAGAGGAAGGGGGGGAGGGAGAGAGAGGGGGGGGGAACGGGGGAGAGAGAGAGGGGGGAACGGGGGGAGAGAGAGAGAGGGGGGGGGAACGGGGGGAGAGAGAGAGGGGGGAACGGGGGAGAGAGAGAGAGGGGGGAACGGGGGGGGGAGAGAGAGAGAGGGGGAACGGGGGGAGAGAGAGAGAGAGAGGGACGGGGAGAGAGAGAGAGAGGGGGGAACGGGGGGGGGGAGAGAGAGAGGGGGGGAACGGGGGGAGAGAGAGAGAGAGAGGGGGAACGGGGGAGAGAGAGAGAGAGGGGGGAACGGGGGAGAGAGAGAGAGAGAGAGGGGGAAAGGGGGGAGAGAGAGAGAGAAAGGGGGGGAACGGGGGGAGAGAGAGGGGGAATGGGGGGAGAGAGAGAGAGAGAGGGGGGGAACGGGGGGGGGGGAACGGGGGGAGGGGGGGAATGTGGGAGAGAGAGAGAGGGGAACGGGGGGAGAGAGAGAGAGAGAGGGGGGGAACGGGGGAGAAGAGAGAGAGAGGGGGGAACGGGGGAGAGAGAGAGAGGGGGGAGGGGGGGGAACGGGGGGAGAGAGAGAGAGAGGGGGGGGGATGGGGGGAGAGAGAGAGAGAGGGGGGGAACGGGGGGAGAGAGAGAGCGGGGAACGGGGGGAGAGAGAGAGAGGGGGGGAACGGGGGGAGAGAGAGAGAGAGAGGGGGGGAACGGGGGGAGAGAGAGAGAGAGGGGGGGAACGGGGGGAGAGAGAGAGAGGGGGGGGAACGGGGGGAGAGAGAGAGGGGGGGAACGGGGGGAGAGAGAGAGAGGGGGGAACGGGGGGAGAGAGAGAGAGAGGGGGGAACGGGGGGAGAGAGAGAGAGGGGGAACGGGGGGAGAGAGAGAGAGGGGGGAACGGGGGGAGAGAGAGAGAGGGGAACGGGGGAGAGAGAGGGGGGGGGAACGGGGGGAGAGAGAGAGAGGGGGGAACGGGGGAGAGAGAGAGAGAGAGGGGGAACGGGGGAGAGAGAGAGAGAGAGGGGGAAAGGGGGGAGAGAGAGAGAGAAAGGGGGGAACGGGGGGAGAGAGAGGGGGAATGGGGGGAGAGAGAGAGAGAGAGGGGGGGAACGGGGGGGGGGAACGGGGGGAGGGGGGGAATGTGGGGAGAGAGAGAGAGGGGAAAGGGGGGAGAGAGAGAGAGAGGGGGGGGAAGGGGGGAGAGAGAGAGGGGGGGGAACGGGGGGAGAGAGAGCGGGGAACGGGGGAGAGAGAGAGAGGGGGGAACGGGGGGAGAGAGAGAGAGGGGGGAACGGGGGGAGAGAGAGAGAGAGGGGGGGAACGGGGGGAGAGAGGGGGGGGGAACGGGGGGAGAGAGAGAGAGAGGGGGGCACGGGGGAGAGAGAGAGAGAGAGGGGGGAACGGGGGGAGAGAGAGAGAGAGAGGGGGAACGGGGGGAGAGAGAGAGGGGGGACGGGGGAGAGAGAGAGAGAGGGGGGGACGGGGGGAGAGAGAGAGGGGGGGAACGGGGGGAGAGGGGGGGGGGAACGGGGGGAGAGAGAGGGGGGGGAACGGGGGGAGAGAGAGAGAGAGAGGGGGGGAACGGGGGGAGAGAGAGAGAGAGGGGGAATGGGGGGAGAGAGAGAGAGGGGGGAACGGGGGAGAGAGAGAGAGAGGGGGAACGGGGGAGAGAGAGAGAGAGGGGGAATGGGGGGAGAGAGAGAGAGAGGGGGGGGAACGGGGGGAGAGAGAGAGGGGGGGAACGGGGGGGGAGAGAGAGAGAGGGGGGAACGGGGGGGAGAGAGAGAGAGGGGGGGGAACGGGGGGAGAGAGAGGGGGGGAACGGGGGGAGAGAGGAGAGGGGGGAACGGGGGGAGAGAGAGAGAGGGGGGAACGGGGGGGGAGAGAGAGAGGGGGGGAACGGGGGGAGAGAGAGAGAGAGAGGGGGAATGGGGGAGAGAGAGAGAGAGAGGGGGGGAACGGGGGAGAGAGAGAGAGGGGGAACGGGGGGGAGGGGGGACCGGGGGAGAGAGAGAGAGAGGGGGGGGGAATGGGGGGAGAGAGAGAGAGAGGGGGGAACGGGGGGAGAGAGAGAGGGAGGAACGGGGGGAGAGAGAGAGAGAGGGGGGAACGGGGGAGAGAGAGAGAGAGAGGGGGGAATGGGGGAGAGAGAGAGAGAGAGGGGGGAACGGGGGAGAGAGAGAGGGGGAAAGGGGGGAGAGAGAGAGAGAGGGGGGGGAACGGGGGGAGAGAGGAGAGAGAGGGGGGGAATGGGGGAGAGAGGTGGGGGGGAACGGGGGAGGGGGGGGGGAACGGGGGGAGGGGGGGAATGTGGGGAGAGAGAGAGAGGGGAACGGGGGGAGACAGAGAGAGAGAGGGGGGGAACGGGGGGAGAGAGAGAGAGAGAGGGGGGGAACGGGGGAGAGAGAGAGAGAGGGGGAAAGGGGGGAGAGAGAGAGAGAAAGGGGGGGAACGGGGGGAGAGAGAGGGGAATGGGGGAGAGAGAGAGAGAGGGGGGGGAACGGGGGGAGGGGGGGGGAACGGGGGGAGGGGGGAATGTGGGGAGGGAGAGAGAGGGGAACGGGGGAGGGAGAGAGAGGGGAACGGGGGGAGAGAGAGAGAGAGAGGGGGGGGGAACGGGGGGAGAGAGAGGGGGGGAACGGGGGAGAGAGAGAGAGAGAGGGGGGGAACGGGGGAGAGAGAGAAGGGGGGGAACGGGGGAGAGAGAGAGAGGGGGGAGGGGGGGGACGGGGGAGAGAGAGAGAGGGGGGAGGGGGGGGAACGGGGGGAGAGAGAGAGAGAGAGGGGGGGAATGGGGGGAGAGAAGAGAGAGGGGGGGGGAACGGGGGGAGAGAGAGAGGGGGGAACGGGGGGAGAGAGGAGAGGGGGGAACGGGGGGAGAGAGAGAGGGGGGAACGGGGGGGGAGAGAGAGAGGGGGAACGGGGGGAGAGGAGAGAGAGAGAGGGGGGAACGGGGGAGAGAGAGAGAGGGGGAACGGGGGGAGAGAGAGGGGGGGAACGGGGGGAGAGAGAGGGGGGGGAACGGGGGGAGAGAGAGAGAGAGAGGGGGGGGAACGGGGGGAGAGAGAGAGGGGGGGGGAACGGGGGAGAGAGAGAGAGAGAGGGGGGGAATGGGGGGAGAGAGAGAGAGGGGGGAACGGGGGAGAGAGAGAGAGAGGGGGGAACGGGGGAGAGAGAGAGAGAGAGGGGGAAAGGGGGAGAGAGAGAGAGAGAGAGAGGGGGGAACCGGGGGGAGAGAGAGGAGAGAGGGGGGGAACGGGGGAGAGAGAGAGGGGGGAACGGGGGAGAGAGAGAGAGAGGGGGAGAACGGGGGAGAGAGAGAGAGAGAGGGGGAATGGGGGGAGAGAGAGAGAGAGAGGGGGGAACGGGGGGAGAGAGGGGGGGGAACGGGGGGAGGGGGGGAATGTGGGGAGAGAGAGAGAGGGGAACGGGGGAGAGAGAGAGAGAGGGGGGGGGGAACGGGGGGAGAGAGAGAGAGAGAGGGGGGGAACGGGGGAGAGAGAGAGAGAGGGGGGGAACGGGGGAGAGAGAGAGAGAGAGGGGGGAACGGGGGGAGAGAGAGAGGGGGGGGGGAACGGGGGAGAGAGAGAGAGGGGGGAACAGGGGGAGAGAGAGAGGGGGGAACGGGGGGAGAGAGAGGGGGGGAAAGGGGGGAGAGAGGGGGGGGAACGGGGGGAGAGAGAGAGAGAGGGGGAAGGGGGAGAGAGAGAGAGAGGGGGGGACCGGGGGGAGAGAGAGAGGGGGGGAACGGGGGGGAGAGAGAGAGGGGGGGGGAACGGGGGAGAGAGTGGGGGGGAACGGGGGAGAGAGAGAGAGAGAGATGGGGGGAACGGGGGGAGGGAGAGAGAGAGGGGGGGAACGAGGGAGAGAGGGGGAACGGGGTGAGAGAGAGGGGGGGGAATGGGGGAGAGAGGGGAACGGGGGAGAGAGAGAGGGAGAACACGGGAGGGACGGGGTGGGGGAACGAAGTGACGGGTGGGGGGAGGATCACTTCTTCCCACCTAATATTTTTCTCCCAAACCCCCTGCCCCTCGCTGATTAACCGCCCCCCCCCGTCTCTCTCTCTCTCCAGTTGAATCCCAACACCAATCTGTTCCAGCGCCGGTTTGTCGGGGAGATTCGAAGGTGTGAGGAACTCGAACGGACATTCAGTGAGTTTCCCTTCATTCACACCGTGTAACGGGAGAGAGCACCGAAATAATTCACCCAAAATAATTCACCGAAAATAATTCACCGAAATAATTCACCGAAAATAATTCACCGAAATAATTCACCGAAATAATTCACCGAAAATAATTCACCGAAAATAATTCACCGAAATAATTCACCCAACATAATTCACCGAAAATAATTCACCGAAATAATTCACCGAAATAATTCACCCAAAATAATTCACCCAAATAATTCACCGAAATAATTCACCGAAATAATTCACCCAAAATAATTCACCGAAATAATTCACCCAAAATAATTCACCGAAATAATTCACCCAAAATAATTCACCCAAAATAATTCACCGAAATAATTCACCCAAAATAATTCACCGAAATAAATTCACCCAAAATAATTCACCGAAATAATTCACCCAAAATAATTCACCCAAAATAATTCACCGAAATAATTCACCCAAAATAATTCACCCAAAATAATTCACCGAAATAATTCACCAAAATAATTCACCGAAATAATTCACCCAAAATAATTCACCGAAATAATTCACCCAAAATAATTCACCGAAATAATTCACCCAAAATAATTCACCCAAAATAATTCACCGAAATAATTCACCCAAAATAATTCACCCAAATAATTCACCGAAATAATTCACCCAAGATAATTCACCCAAAATAATTCACCGAAATAATTCACCCAAAATAATTCACCCAAAATAATTCACCGAAATAATTCACCCAAAATAATTCACCCAAAATAATTCACCGAAATAATTCACCCAAGATAATTCACCCATAATAATTCACCGAAATAATTCACCCAAAATAATTCACCGAAATAATTCACCCAAAATAATACACCCGAAATAATTCACCGAAATAATTCACCCAAAATAATTCACCCAAAATAATTCACCGAAATAATTCACCCAAAATAATTCACCCAAAATAATTCACCGAAAATAATTCAACGAAAATAATTCACCCAAAATAATTCACCCAAAATAATTCACCGAAAATAATTCACCCAAAATAATTCAACGAAAATAATTCACCCAAAATAATTCACCGAAATAATTCACCCAAAATAATTCACCCAAAATAATTCACCCAAAATAATTCCACCCGAAATAATTCACCCAAAATAATTCAACGAAAATAATTCACCCAAAATAATTCACCGAAATAATTCACCCAAAATAATTCACCGAAAATAATTCAACGAAAATAATTCACCCAAAATAATTCACCGAAATAATTCACCCAAAATAATTCACCGAAAATAATTCAACGAAAATAATTCACCCAAATAATTCACCAAAATAATTCACCGAAAATAATTCACCGAAATAATTCACCGAAAATAATTCAACGAAAATAATTCACCCAAAATAATTCACCCAAAATAATTCACCGAAATAATTCACCCAAAATAATTCACCGAAAATAATTCAACGAAAATAATTTACCGAAATAATTCACCCAAAATAATTCACCGAAATAATTCACCCAAATAATTCACCCAAAATAATTCACCGAAATAATTCACCGAAAATAATTCAACGAAAATAATTCACCCAAAATAATTCACCCAAAATAATTCACCGAAATAATTCACCGAAAATAATTCACCCAAAGTAATTCACCGAAATAATTCACCGAAATAATTCACCGAAATAATTCACCCAAAATAATTCACCCAAAATAATTCACCGAAATAATTCACCGAAAATAATTCACCCAAAGTAATTCACCGAAATAATTCACCCAAAATAATTCACCCAAAATAATTCACCGAAATAATTCACCCAAAATAATTCACCGAAATAATTCACCAAAATAATTCACCCAAAATAATTCACCGAAATAATTCACCCGAAAATAATTCTCTCCCTCTGTCCCTCACCCGTCTCTCCCTCTGTCCCTCTCTCTCCCTCTCCCTCTCTCAGGTTACCTGGAGGATGAGGTTAAGAAGGCGGATCTCCGCCTGCGTGTGGACCAGTCTGTTGACCTCAGTGCCCCTGCGCCCAAGGATGTCCTCTTGATCCAGGAAGAGTGTGAGCAGCTGCAGCGGGAGCTGCGGGAAGTCAGCGGGAATCGGGATTCACTCAAGAAGCGGCTGCGAGAGATGGAGCAATACCGCGAGGTGCTGAGGGAGACACAGGCCTTCACCAACCAGGGGGTGAGTGTGTGCCCGGCGAGGGAGGGGTATGACCCAGCGCACGGGGGTGCGCCTCTCACTCTCTCTCTCTTTCTCTTACAGCACAGTTTGGGGAGTCCCGTCCGAAGCCGGAGATTCACGGATCACGAGCCCCTGCTCGACCCCACCCTCACCCGGACTCTGGAGTCACAACTCAGGTACGTTCCCCGTCCCCAACCCCCCTGACAGTGCGGCGCTCCCTCAGTACTGACCCTCTGACAGTGCGGCACTCCCTCAGCACTGACCCTCTGACAGTGCGGCACTCCCTCAGTACTGACCCTCTGACAGTGCGGCACTCCCTCAGCACTGACCCTCTGACAGTGCGGCACTCCCTCAGCACTGACCCTCTGACAGTGCGGCGCTCCCTCAGTACTGACCCTCTGACAGTGCGGCACTCCCTCAGCACTGACCCTCTGACAGTGCGGCACTCCCTCAGCACTGACCCTCTGACAGTGCGGCACTCCCTCAGCACTGACCCTCTGACAGTGCGGCACTCCCTCAGCACGGACCCTCTGACAGTGCGACACTCCCTCAGCACGGACCCTCTGACAGTGCGACACTCCCTCAACGCTGACCCTCTGACAGTGCGGCACTCCCTCAGCACTGACCCTCTGACAGTGCGGCACTCCCTCAGCACTGACCCTCTGACAGTGCGGCACTCCCTCAGCACTGACCCTCTGACAGTGCGACACTCCCTCAACGCTGACCCTCTGACAGTGCGGCGCTCCCTCAGCACTGACCCTCTGACAGTGCGACACTCCCTCA
The DNA here is from genome assembly GCF_965287045.1 of Carcharhinus amblyrhynchos. Classification (NCBI taxonomy): domain Eukaryota; kingdom Metazoa; phylum Chordata; class Chondrichthyes; order Carcharhiniformes; family Carcharhinidae; genus Carcharhinus; species Carcharhinus amblyrhynchos. The sequence goes on from NW_027650740.1 coordinate 9,270, forward strand.
GCACTGACCCTCTGACAGTGCGACACTCCCTCAGCACTGACCCTCTGACAGTGCGGCACTCCCTCAGCACTGACCCTCTGACAGTGCGGCACTCCCTCAGCACTGACCCTCTGACAGTGCGGCGCTCCCTCAGCACTGACCCTCTGACAGTGCGGCACTCCCTCAGCACTGACCCTCTGACAGTGCGGCACTCCCTCAGCACTGACCCCCTGACAGTGCGGCACTCCCTCAGCACTGACCCTCTGACAGTGCGGCACTCCCTCAGCACTGACCCTCTGACAGTGCGGCACTCCCTCAGCACTGACCCCCTGACAGTGCGGCACTCCCTCAGCACTGACCCTCTGACAGTGCGGCACTCCCTCAGCACTGACCCTCTGACAGTGCGGCACTCCCTCAGCACTGACCCTCTGACAGTGCGGCACTCCCTCAGCACTGACCCTCTGACAGTGCGGCACTCCCTCAGCACTGGCCCTCTGACAGTGTGGCACTCCCTCAGCACTGACCCTCTGACAGTGCGGCACCCCCTCAGCACTGACCCTCTGACAGTGCGGCGCTCCCTCAGCACTGACCCTCTGACAGTGCGGCACTCCGGGTTAAGGCCACATTCCCGTGTGTTTTGCAGCTTTGTGGCTGGAATTATTCACCCCTGGAAGCTGGCGGCCTTCGAGAGGCTCCTCTGGAGAGCCTGCTGTGGCTACGTGATTGTCAACTTCTCCGAGGTTCCAGAGGCCATGGAGGACCCCGTGACAGTGAGTGTCCGAGCGCGAGAGAGTGAGGGAGGGCGGGTTGGACGGAGTGCGAGGCGAGAGTTATGGAGTGATCGAGGTTTAAACATCAGAACTAGGAGCAGGAGTAGGCCATCTGGCCCCTCGGGCCTGCCCCGCCACTCAATAGAACATAGAACACTACAACACAAACAGGCCCTTCGGCCCACAAGCTGCGCCGATCCTATCCCTACCTACCAGGCCTATCTATAACCCCCAATCCCATTAAACCCCATGGACTCATCCAGAAGTCTTTTAAAAGACCCCAGCGAGTTCGCCTCCACCACCACTGACGGCAGCCGATTCCATTCACTCACCACCCTCTGAGTGAAAAACTTACCCCTAACATCACTTCTGAACCTCCCTCCCCGCACCTTAAATCTGTGTCCTCTCGTAGCGACCATTTCAACCCGGGGAAATAGCCTCTGAGAGTCCACCCTATCTATTCCTCTCAACATTTTATAAACCTCTATCAGGTCGCCTCTCAACCTTCGTCTCTCCAGGGAGAAGAGTCCCAGCTCCCTCAACCTATCCTCATAAGGCATGCCTCCCAGTCCAGGCAACATCCTTGTAAATCTCCTCTGTACCCTTTCAATAGCTTCTACATCCTAAGATCATGGCTGATCTTTTTGTGGACTCAGCTCCACTTACCCGCCCCCTCACCATAACCCTTAATTCCTTTACTGTTCAAACATTTATCTATCCTTGCCTTAAAAACATTCAATGAGGGAGCCTCAACTGCTTCACTGGGCAGGAAATTCCACAGATTCACAACCCTTTGTGTGAAGAAGTTCCTCCTCAACTCAGTCCTAAATCTGCTCCCCCTTATTTTGAGGCTATGCCCCCTCGTTCTAATTTCACCCGCCAGTGGAAACAACTTCCCTGCTTCTATCTTATCGATTCCCTTCATAATCTTATATGTTTCTATAAGATCTCCCCTCATTCTTCTGAATTCCAATGAGTATAGCCCCAGTCTACTCAGTCTCTCCTCATAAGCCAACCCTCTCAACTCCGGAATCACCCTAGTGAATCTCCTCTGCACCCCCTCCAGTGCCAGTATATCCTTTCTCAAGTAAGGAGACCAAAACTGTACACAGTACTCCTAGGTATCTCTCACCTTAAACCTATGCCCTCTAGTTTTAGACTCCCCTACCTTTGGGGAAAAGATATTGACTATCTAGCTGATCTGTGCCCCTCATTATTTTATAGACCTCTATAAGATCACCCCTCAGCCTCCTACACTCCAGAGAAAAAAGTCCCAGTCTATCCAGCCTCTCCTTATAACTCAATCCATCAAGTCCTGGTAGCATCCTAGTAAATCTTTTCTGCACTCTTTCTAGTTTAATAATATCCTTTCTATAATAGGGCGACCAGAACTGTACACAGTATTCCAAGTGTGGCCTTACCAATGTCTTGTACAACTTCAACAAGACGTCCCAACTCCTGTATTCAATGTTCTGACCGATGAAACCAAGCATGTCGAATGCCTTCTTCACCACTCTGTCCACCTGTGACTCCACTTTCAAGGAGCTATGAACCTGTCCCCCTAGATCTCTTTGTTCTGTAACTCTCCCCAACGCCCTACCATTAACTGAGTAAGTCCTGCCCTGGTTCAATCGACCAAAATGCATCACCTCGCATTTATCTGAATTAAACTGCATCTGCCATTCGTCTGCCCACTGGCCCAATTGATCAAGATCCCATTGCAATTGGAGATAACTTTCTTCTCTGTCCACTTTGCCACCAATCTTGGCGTCATCTCCAAACTTACCGTAGAAAGAGTGAGCCACTGGGTGAGGGAATGAGAGGTGGGATAGAGAGATTATTTAATATGTATTCCTGGGACACGGGGGTCACTGGCTGGGTCAGTATTTATTGCCCATCCCCAGTTACCCCTGGAGGGTAGTTGAGAGTCACCCACATTGCTGTGTCTCTGGAGTCCCATGTAGGCCAGACCGGGGTAAGGACGGCAGATTTCCTTCCCTAAAGGGAACCAGATGGGTTTTTCCCACAATGGGTCATCAGGAGATTCTTAATCCCAGATATTTTTTATTGAATTCAAATTCCACCATCTGCCGTGGTGGGATTCGAACCCGGGTCCCCCAGAACATTAGCTGAGTCTGGGGATTAATTGATCGTCTTGTGATAATACCACTAAGCCATCGCCTCCCCTCGATCCCTTTAGTCCCAAGAGCGAAATCTAATTTCTTCCTGAAATCACACAACGTTTTGGCCTCAACTACCTTCTGTGGGAGTGAATTCCACACATTCCCCACCCAATACCTGGGGGAGTATTAACGGGAGTCTCTCTGGGTTACTAGGGGAGTATTAACGGGAGTCTCTCTGGATTACTGGGGGAGTATTAACGGGAGTCTCTCTGGATTACTGGGGGAGTATTAACGGGAGTCTATCTGGGTTACTGGGGGAGTATTAACGGGAGTCTGTCTGGGTTACTGGGGGAGTATTAACAGGAGTCTATCTGGGTTACTGTGGGAGTATTAACGGGAGTCTCTCTGGGTTACTGTGGGAGTATTAACGGGAGTCTGTCTGGGTTACTGGGGGAGTATTAACGGGAGTCTACCTGAGTTACTAGGAGAGTTTTAACGGGAGTCTCTCTGGGTTACTGGGGGAGTATTAACGGGAGTCTCTCTGGGTTACTTGGGGAGTATTAATGGGAGTCTATCTGGGTTACTCGGGGAGTATTAACAGGAGTCTCTCTGGGTTACTGGGGGAGTATTAACGGGAGTCTGTCTGGGTTACTGGGGGAGTATTAACGGGAGTCTCTCTGGGTTACTGGGGGAGTATTAACGGGAGTCTCTCTGGGTTACTGGGGGAGTATTAACGGGAGTCTGTCTGGGTTACTGGGGGAGTATTAACGGGAGTCTCTCTGGGTTACTGGGGGAGTATTAACGGGAGTCTCTCTGGGTTACTGGGGGAGTATTAACGGGAGTCTCTCTGGGTTACTGGGGGAGTATTAACGGGAGTCTGTCTGGGTTACTGGGGGAGTATTAACGGGAGTCTCTCTGGGTTACTGGGGGAGTATTAACGGGAGTCTCTCTGGGTTACTGGGGGAGTATTAACGGGAGTCTCTCTGGGTTACTGGGGGAGTATTAACGGGAGTCTCTCTGGGTTACTGGGGGAGTATTAACGGGAGTCTCTCTGGGTTACGGGGGAGTATTAATGGGAGTCTCTCTGGGTTACTGGGGGAGTATTAGCGGGAGTCGCTCTGGGTTACGGGGGGAGTATTAACGGGAGTCTATCTGGGTTACTGGGGGAGTATTAACGGGAGTCTGTCTGGGTTACTGTGGGAGTATTAACGGGAGTCTGTCTGGGTTACTGGGGGAGTATTAATGGGAGTCTCTCTGGGTTACTGGGGGAGTATTAATGGGAGTCTCTCTGGGTTACTGGGGGAGTATTAACGGGAGTCTCTCTGGGTTACTGGGGGAGTATTAACGGGAGTCTCTCTGGGTTACTGGGGGAGGATTAACGGGAGTCTCTCTGGGTTACTGGGGGAGGATTAACGGGAGTCTGTCTGGGTTACTGGGGGAGTATTAACGGGAGTCTGTCTGGGTTACTGGGGGAGTATTAACGGGAGTCTGTCTGGGTTACTGGGGGAGGATTAACGGGAGTCTCTCTGGGTTACTGGGGGAGGATTAACGGGAGTCTCTCTGGGTTACTGGGGGAGTATTAACGGGAGTCTGTCTGGGTTACTGGGGGAGTATTAACGGGAGTCTCTCTGGGTTACTGGGGGAGTATTAACGGGAGTCTCTCTGGGTTACTGGGGGAGTATTAACGGGAGTCTCTCTGGGTTACTGGGGGAGTATTAACGGGAGTCTCTCTGGGTTACTGGGGGAGTATTAACGGGAGTCTGTCTGGGTTACTGGGGGAGTATTAACGGGAGTCTCTCTGGGTTACTGGGGGAGTATTAACGGGAGTCTGTCTGGGTTACTGGGGGAGTATTAACGGGAGTCTGTCTGGGTTACTGGGGGAGTATTAACGGGAGTCTGTCTGGGTTACTGGGGGAGTATTAACGGGAGTCTGTCTGGGTTACTGGGGGAGTATTAACGGGAGTCTCTCTGGGTTACTGGGGGAGTATTAACGGGAGTCTCTCTGGGTTACTGGGGGAGTATTAACGGGAGTCTCTCTGGGTTACTGGGGGAGTATTAACGGGAGTCTCTCTGGGTTACGGGGGAGTATTAATGGGAGTCTCTCTGGGTTACTGGGGGAGTATTAGCGGGAGTCGCTCTGGGTTACGGGGGGAGTATTAACGGGAGTCTATCTGGGTTACTGGGGGAGTATTAACGGGAGTCTGTCTGGGTTACTGTGGGAGTATTAACGGGAGTCTGTCTGGGTTACTGGGGGAGTATTAATGGGAGTCTCTCTGGGTTACTGGGGGAGTATTAATGGGAGTCTCTCTGGGTTACTGGGGGAGTATTAACGGGAGTCTCTCTGGGTTACTGGGGGAGTATTAACGGGAGTCTCTCTGGGTTACTGGGGGAGGATTAACGGGAGTCTCTCTGGGTTACTGGGGGAGGATTAACGGGAGTCTGTCTGGGTTACTGGGGGAGTATTAACGGGAGTCTGTCTGGGTTACTGGGGGAGTATTAACGGGAGTCTGTCTGGGTTACTGGGGGAGGATTAACGGGAGTCTCTCTGGGTTACTGGGGGAGGATTAACGGGAGTCTCTCTGGGTTACTGGGGGAGTATTAACGGGAGTCTGTCTGGGTTACTGGGGGAGTATTAACGGGAGTCTCTCTGGGTTACTGGGGGAGTATTAACGGGAGTCTCTCTGGGTTACTGGGGGAGTATTAACGGGAGTCTCTCTGGGTTACTGGGGGAGTATTAACGGGAGTCTCTCTGGGTTACTGGGGGAGTATTAACGGGAGTCTGTCTGGGTTACTGGGGGAGTATTAACGGGAGTCTCTCTGGGTTACTGGGGGAGTATTAACGGGAGTCTGTCTGGGTTACTGGGGGAGTATTAACGGGAGTCTGTCTGGGTTACTGGGGGAGTATTAACGGGAGTCTGTCTGGGTTACTGGGGGAGTATTAACGGGAGTCTGTCTGGGTTACTGGGGGAGTATTAACGGGAGTCTCTCTGGGTTACTGGGGGAGTATTAATGGGAGTCTCTCTGGGTATTGGGAGCTGAACTAACCAATCCTCTCTTTTCCTCCCCCCCCTGCCCCCCCCCCCAGGGTGAGATGCTGAAACCTGTCGCCTTTCTGATCTCCTACTGGGGGGAACAAATCGGTCAAAAAGTCAAGAAGATTTGTGATTGGTAAGTGGCACAGACCAGGGGTTTTCCATTTCAGCCCCTGCTCCAGCCTCTTTCACAAGAGATCCCCCCCCCAAACCACCCCTGACCCTCACTGACACTGTAACCCAGCCCGCTACCCTGGATCCCAACCCTATCCCGTTATTCCCCAGCTCCCAGTGACACTGTAACCCAGCCCGCTACCCTGGATCCCAACCCTATCCCGTTATTCCCCAGCTCCCAGTGACACTGTAACCCAGCCCGCTACCCTGGATCCCAACCCTATCCCGTTATTCCCCAGTTCCCAGTGACACTGTAACCCAGTCCGCTACCCTGGATCCCAACCCTATCCCGTTATTCCCCAGCTCCCAGTGACACTGTAACCCAGGCCGCTACCCTGGATCCGAACGCTATCCCGTTATTCCCCAGCTCTCACTGACACTGTAACCCAGCCCGCTACCCTGGATCCGAACCCTATCCCGTTATTCCCCAGCTCCCAGTGACACTGTAACCCAGCCCGCTACCCTGGATCCGAACGCTATCCCGTTATTCCTCGGCTCTCACTGACACTATAACCCAGCCCGTTACCCTGGATCCGAACGCTATCCCGTTATTCCCCCGCTCCCAGTGACACTGTAACCCAGCCCGCTACCCTGGATCCGAACCCTATCCCGTTATTCCCCAGCTCTCACTGACACTATAACCCAGGCCGCTACCCTGGATCCGAACCCTATCCCGTTATTCCCCAGCTCTCACTGACACTGTAACCCAGGCCGCTACCCTGGATCCCAACCCTATCCCGTTATTCCCCAGCTCTCACTGACACTGTAACCCAGCCCGCTACCCTGGATCGCAACCCTATCCTGTTATTCCTCCGCTCCCAGTGACACTGTAACCCAGCCCGCTACCCTGGATCCGAACCCTATCCCGTTATTCCCCAGTTCCCAGTGACACTGTAACCCAGCCCGCTACCCTGGATCCGACCCCTATCCCGTTATTCCCCAGCTCCCAATGACACTGTAACCCAGCCCGCTACCCTGGATCCGAACCCTATCCTGTTATTCCCCAGCTCCCAGTGACACTGTAACCCAGTCCGCTACCCTGGATCCGAACCCTATCCTGTTATTCCCCAGCTCCCAGTGACACTGTAACCCAGCCCGCTACCCTGGATCCGAACCCTATCCCGTTATTCCCCAGTTCCCAGTGACACTGTAACCCAGCCCGCTACCCTGGATCCGACCCCTATCCCGTTATTCCCCAGCTCCCAATGACACTGTAACCCAGCCCGCTACCCTGGATCCGAACCCTATCCTGTTATTCCCCAGCTCCCAGTGACACTGTAACCCAGTCCGCTACCCTGGATCCGAACCCTATCCCGTTATTCCCCAGTTCCCAGTGACACTGTAACCCAGCCCGCTACCCTGGATCCTAACCATTTCCCATATTTTCCCAGTTATCACTGCCAGGTTTTCCCATATCCCAGTAACTTGGAGGAACAGCAGCGGACACTGGAGAGTTTGCAAACTCGCATCGAGGACTTGAAATCGGTACGTACGAGAGAGAGAAAGTGTGTATCTACTGATTTGATTTATTATTGTCCCGTGTATCGGGATACAGTGAAAAGTATTGTTTCTTGTGCGCTGTACAGACAAAGCATGCCGTTCATAGAGAAGGAAAGGAGAGGGTGCAGAATGTAGTGTTACAGTCACAGCGAGGGTGTAGAGAAAGATCAGCTTAATGCGAGGTCGGTCCATTCAAAAGTCTGACAGCAGCAGGGAAGAAGCTGTTCTTGAGTCGGTCGGTACGGGACCTCAGACTTTTGTATCTTTTTCCCGATGGAAGAAGGTGGAAGAGAGAATGTCCGGGGTGTGTGGGGGGGGTCCTTGATTATACCGGCTGCTTTTCCCCGAGGCAGCGGGAAGTGTAGACAGAGTCAATGGATGGGAGGCTGGTTTGTGTGATGGATTGGGGGCTACATTCACCACCCTTTTGTAGTTCCTTGCGGTCTTGGGCAGAGCAGGATCCCAGACCGAGCTGTGATCCAACCAGAAAGAATGCTTTCTATGGGGCATCTGTAAAAGTTGGTGAGAGTCCGTAGCGGACATGCCAAATTTCCTTAGTCTTCTGAGAAAGTAGAGGCGTTGGTGGGGCTTTCTTAACTATAGTGTCAGCATGGGGGGGACCAGGACAGGTTGTTGGTGTTCTGGACACGTAAAAACCTGAACGAGATGGGGAGCGACAGAACGTGTGTGAGACGGGGCGCGGGTGCGAGGGAGACGGGGCGCGGGTGCGAGGGAGACGGGGCGCGGGTGCGAGGGAGACGGGGCGTGGGTGTGAGGGAGAGCGCGCGTCTCTGTCTCGACGTGACTCCTGCAGTGAATCTCCCCCGTCCTTCCCGAGGTGCTGAATGAGACGGAGGAGTACCTGAGCCAGATCCTGCAGAAGGTTGTGCGCTTGCTGTTCCCCTGGATGGTGAGGATACAGAAGATGAAGGCCATTTACCTGGTCCTGAACCAGTGTAACTTTGACATCACTGGCAAGTGCATGATTGCTGAGGTCTGGTGCCCAAGTTCAGACCTAGAGCGCCTCCAACTGGCTCTGGAGCGGGGCTCGGTAAGTATTCAGCCCATCGTCTCTGTGCTATCCCCCCAAGCTAGCACCCCGACTGACTTCCCTCCTCCTGCCTTCCCCTGCCGTTAAATCAATCATTAAATACCCCCTGACACCCAGATCCCTCTGCACACTCGGAGTGGTTGGCACTGCTGCCTCGCAGCGCCAGGGACCCGGGTTCGATCCGCGGCTTGGGTCACCGTCCGTGTTGTCCTCTTTTAAGGTCGAACCAAATAGACAAACTCAAATTAAATGAGGACAAATTAAAATGCGAATATTCGGGTCAGTGACGCACCCCATCCCCGGCGGTGCCCAGTGAGCCCGAAAGGCGCCGACTGTGCCCGCAGACACCGCGTGCTCCCTCCCCCGGGACCCCCGGCAGCGAACGTCGCCACGGTAGAGGGGCAGACAGTCAGGACAGGCGGGCCCCCCCCACCCCCACCGATCACCCTCTGCCTGGACCTGTAAATGTCACACCTCACCAGGCCCAGGAGCAGGTTCACCAGGAGACGGCCATCCTGACCCTCCCCTCTCCGAACCGGGCGTCCGTAGATCAGGAGCGTGGGACTGAAACGCAAACAGAACATCAACGAAAGGTTCTTCAGGCAAACAACAAGGGGGTGCAACCAAAGACACAAAACGTAGTGGGTTTCCTCCGGGTGCTCCGGTTTCCCCCTACAGTCGGAGAGACGTGCTGGTTAGGGTGGATTGGCCGTGCTAAATTCTCCCTCACTGTAACCTGAACAGGAGTGTGGGCAACCGGGGGATTTTCACAGGAACTTCATTGCAGTGTTAATGTCAGCTTACTCGTGACACCAATAAATAAACTTCATTACAACATCCCAGAACTTCGCTGATTTTAGATAATACCACAGCCAGTCCACCTGACCTACACATCTTTAGACACCAAGGGACAATTTAGCACGGCCAATCCACCCTAACCTACACATCTTTGGACACTAAGGGACAATTTAGCATGGCCAATCCACCCTAACCTACACATCTTTGGACATTAAGGGACAATTTAGCATGGCCAATCCCCCTAACCTACACATCTTTGGACATTAAGGGACAATTTAGCATGGCCAATCCCCCTAACCTACACATCTTTGGACACTAAGGGACAATTTAGCATGGCCAATCCACCCTAACCTGCACATCTTTGGACACTAAGGGACAATTTAGCATGGCCAATCCCCCTAACCTACACATCTTTGGACACTAAGGGACAATTTAGCATGGCCAATCCACCCTAACCTGCACATCTTTGGACACTAAGGGACAATTTAGCATGGCCAATCCCCCTAACCTACACATCTTTGGACACTAAGGGACAATTTAGCATGGCCAATCCACCCTAACCTACACATCTTTGGACACTAAGGGGCAATTTAGCATGGCCAATCCACCCTAACCTACACATCTTTGGACACTAAGGGACAATTTAGCACGGCCAATCCACCCTAACCTACACATCTTTGGACACTAAGGGACAATTTAGCATGGCCAATCCACCATAACCTACACATCTTTGGACACTAAGGGACAATTTAGCATGGCCAATCCACCATAACCTACACATCTTTGGACACTAAGGGACAATTTAGCATGGCCAATCCACCATAACCTACACATCTTTGGACACTAAGGGACAATTTAGCATGGCCAATCCACCATAACCTACACATCTTTGGACACTAAGGGATAATTTAGCATGGCCAATCTACCCTAACCTACACATCTTTGGACACTAAGGGACAATTTAGCATGGCCAATCCACCATAACCTACACATCTTTGGACACTAAGGGACAATTAAGCCACCGAGCCTTGGAGTGGGTGTGGGGGAAGGTGGAGATTCAGAGGTGCAGGCAGAAACTGTGCGGTGTTGCAGTGAAATGATTCCCCTGGGCTCTGAGATTGACTTGGTGTTCACTGTGTCCGGTCCCCAGCAGAGAACCGGAGCGACAGTCCCATCCTTCTACAACCGGGTTCCAACAACACAGGTCCCACCAACCCTCAACCGCACCAACCACTTCACCGCTGGCTTCCAGAGTATCGTCGATGCGTACGGTGTAGGGAACTACCAGGAGGTTAACCCAGGTAGGGTCAGTGCTGAGGGAGTCCCTCACTGTCAGAGGGTCAGTGCTGAGGGAGTCCCTCACTGTCAGAGGGTCAGTGCTGAGGGAGTGCCGCGCTGTCAGAGGGTCAGTGCTGAGGGAGTGCCGCACTGTCAGAGGGTCAGTGCTGAGGGAGCGCCGCACTGTCAGAGGGTCAGTGCTGAGGGAGTGCCGCACTGTCAGAGGGTCAGTGCTGAGGGAGTGCCGCACTGTCAGAGGGTCAGTACTGAGGGAGTGCCGCACTGTCAGAGGGTCAGTGCTGAGGGAGTGCCGCACTGTCAGAGGGTCAGTGCTGAGGGAGTGCCGCACTGTCAGAGGGTCAGTGCTGAGGGAGCGCCGCACTGTCAGAGGGTCAGTGCTGAGGGAGCGCCGCACTGTCAGAGGGTCAGTGCTGAGGGAGTGCCGCACTGTCAGAGGGTCAGTGCTGAGGGAGTGCCGCACTGTCAGAGGGTCAGTGCTGAGGGAGTGCTGCACTGTCAGAGGGTCAGTGCTGAGGGAGTGCCGCACTGTCAGAGGGTCAGTGCTGAGGGAGTGCTGCACTGTCAGAGGGTCAGTGCCGAGGGAGCGCCGCACTGTCAGAGGGTCAGTGCTGAGGGAGCGCCGCACTGTCAGAGGGTCAGTGCTGAGGGAGTGCCGCACTGTCAGAGGGTCAGTGCTGAGGGAGCGCCGCACTGTCAGAGGGTCAGTGCTGAGGGAGCGCCGCACTGTCAGAGGGTCAGTGCTGAGGGAGCGCCGCACTGTCAGAGGGTCAGTGTTGAGGGAGCGCCGCACTGTCAGAGGGTCAGTGCTGAGGGAGTGCCGCACTGTCAGAGGGTCGGTGCTGAGGGAGTGCCGCACTGTCAGAGGGTCGGTGCTGAGGGAGTGCCGCACTGTCAGAGGGTCGGTGCTGAGGGAGTGCCGCACTGTCAGAGGGTCGGTGCTGAGGGAGTGCCGCACTGTCAGAGGGTCGGTGCTGAGGGAGCGCCGCACTGTCAGAGGGTCGGTGCTGAGGGAGCGCCGCACTGTCAGAGGGTCCGTGCTGAGGGAGTGCCGCACTGTCAGAGGGTCAGTGCTGAGGGAGTGCCGCACTGTCAGAGGGTCAGTGCTGAGGGAGTGCCGCACTGTCAGAGGGTCAGTGCTGAGGGAGTGCCGCACTGTCAGAGGGTCAGTGCTGAGGGAGTGCCGCACTGTCAGAGGGTCAGTGCTGAGGGAGTGCCGCACTGTCAGAGGGTCAGTGCTGAGGGAGTGCCGCACTGTCAGAGGGTCAGTGCTGAGGGAGCGCCGCACTGTCAGAGGGTCAGTGCTGAGGGAGCGCCGCACTGTCAGAGGGTCAGTGCTGAGGGAGCGCCGCACTGTCAGAGGGTCAGTGCTGAGGGAGCGCCGCACTGTCAGAGGGTCAGTGCTGAGGGAGTGCCGCACTGTCAGAGGGTCAGTGCCGAGGGAGTGCCGCACTGTCAGAGGGTCAGTGCTGAGGGAGTGCCGCACTGTCAGAGGGTCAGTGCTGGGGAGTGCCGCACTGTCAGAGGGTCAGTGCTGAGGGAGTGCCGCACTGTCAGAGGGTCAGTGCTGAGGGAGCGCCGCACTGTCAAAGGGTCAGTACTGAGGGAGTGCCGCACTGTCAGAGGGTCAGTGCTGAGGGAGCGCCGCACTGTCAGAGGGTCAGTGCTGAGGGAGTGCCGCACTGTCAGAGGGTCAGTGCTGGGGGAGTGCCGCACTGTCAGAGGGTCAGTGCCGAGGGAGTTTTATTTGGTGTGTAACCTGTGTTATCTCTTTCTCTCTCTCTCTCTCTCTCGTTCTGTCCATCCAGCTGTCTACACGATCATCACTTTCCCCTTTCTGTTTGCTGTGATGTTCGGTGATGTGGGCCATGGGCTGGTCATGTCGCTGTTCGCTGCCTGGATGGTGATTAACCAGAACGACCCCAAACTCAGGAAGGAAACCAGTGAGGTAAGACTGGATTCGGGAGGAGGCCACTCAGCCCGTTGTGTGTTGTGCTGGCCTGTGGGAGTGGGTAGTGGTTTGGGGCCGTGTGTGTGTGTGGATTCACTCTGTCCTTTGCCTCTCTCTGTGTCTGTGTCAGATTTGGAGGATGTTTTTTGATGGTCGGTACCTCATTCTGCTGATGGGGATATTCTCGATCTACACCGGCCTGATTTACAACGACTGCTTCAGTCTCTCCCTCTCCATCTTCCCATCTGCCTGGCACGTCCAGCCAATGATGGACCATGTCTGGAGGTAGGTTCAAGCTCCCCTCCCTCCCCCTCCCTCCCCCTCTCTCTCCCTCTCTCCCTCTGTCTCTCCCTCTGTCTCTCCCTCCCCCTCCTCAATATCTCTCCCCCCCCACTCTCCGTCTCCCCCTCCAACTCTCCGTCTCCCCCCCCAACTCTCTGTCTCCCCCCCCCGACTCTCTGTCTCCCCCCCCCACTCTCCGTCTCCCCCCCAACTCTCCGTCTCCCCCCCACTCTCTGTCTCCCCCCCCACTCTCTGTCCCCCCCAACTCTCTGTCCCTCCCCCACTCTCTGTCCCTCCCCCACTGTCTGTCCCCCCCCACTCTCTGTCCCCCCCCACTCTCTGTCCCTCCCCCACTCTCTGTCCCCCTCCAACTCTCCGTCTCCCTCCCCACTCTCCGTCTCCCTCCCCCGACTCTCTGTCTCCCCCCCCCACTCTCTGTCTCCCCCCCCACTCTCTGTCCCCCCCCCCACTCTCTGTCCCCCCCCAACTCTCTGTCCCCCCACCACTCTCTGTCTCCCCCCCCACTCTCTGTCCCCCCCCAACTCTCTGTCCCCCACCACTCTCTGTCTCCCCCCCCACACTCTCTGTCCCCCCCCACTCTCCGTCTCCCTCCCCCCCACTCTCCGTCTCCCTCCCCCCGCTCTCCGTCCCCCTCCCCCCGCTCTCCGTCCCCCTCCCCCCGCTCTCCGTCTCCCTCCCCCCGCTCTCCGTCCCCCTCCCCCCGCTCTCCGTCTCCCTCCCCCGCTCTCCGTCTCCCTCCCCCAGCTCTCCGTCTCCCTCCCCCCACTCTCCGTCTCCCTCCCCTTCATCAACGTCTCTCCCCTCCCCTCTCCATCTCCGCCCCCCGTCTCTTCCGCACCGCCCCCCCCAGTCTCTGTCTCTCTCCCTCCCTCTCCGTCTCCCTCCCTCTGTCTCTCTCCGCCCCCCCCGTGTCTCCCCGGGTGTTGATAGTCCCTTCTCTCTGCTGCAGTGATGATGATCTGAGGACACGTGCGTACCTGGCTCTGAATCCCAATGTCAGCAGTGTGTTCGATGGTGTTTATCCGTTCGGGATCGATCCGGTGAGTGAGTCGGAGACTGGCTGGGGTGGGGGGAGGGAGTCGGGGAAGTGGAGGGGAGGGGAGGCGGGGGTTGGGGGGGGTACAGAGGGGCCTGGAGGAGTGTGAGTGAGCTGGGGGGGGGGGTGCTGGGGCGAAGGGGGGGTGTGCGGGAACTCGGGGGGAGGGGAGAGAGTCGGGGAAGAGCGCCAGGGGGGCACGGTGACACAGTGGGTTAACACTGCCCCCTCACAGCGCCAGGGACCCGGGTTCGATTCCCCGGGGGGCACGGTGACACAGTGGGTTAACACTGCTGTCTCACAGCGCCAGGGACCCGGGTTCGATTCCCGGGGGCACGGTGACACAGTGGGTTAGCGCTGCTGTCTCACAGCGCCAGGGACCCGGGTTCGATTCCCGGGGGGCACGGTGACACAGTGGGTTAGCACTGCTGTCTCACAGCGCCAGGGACACGGGTTCGATTCCCCGGGGGGCACGGTGACACAGTGGGTTAGCACTGCTGTCTCACAGCGCCAGGGACCCGGGTTCGATTCCCGGGGGGCACGGTGACACAGTGGGTTAACACTGCTGTCTCACAGCGCCAGGGACCCGGGTTCGATTCCCGGGGGGCACGGTGACACAGTGGGTTATCGCTGCTGTCTCACAGCGCCAGGGACCCGGGTTCGATTCCCGGGGGCACGGTGACACAGTGGGTTAGCACTGCTGTCTCACAGCGCCAGGGACCCGGGTTCGATTCCCGGGGGCACGGTGACACAGTGGGTTAGCACTGCTGTCTCACAGCGCCAGGGACCCGGGTTCGATTCCCGGGGGCACGGTGACACAGTGGGTTAGCACTGCTTTTTCACAGCGCCAGGGACCCGGGTTCGATTCCCAGGGGGCACGGTGACACAGTGGGTTAACACTGCTGTCTCACAGCGCCAGGGACCCGGGTTCGATTCCCCGGGGGCACGGTGACACAGTGGGTTAGCACTGCTGTCTCACAGCGCCAGGGACCCGGGTTCGATTCCCGGGGGCACGGTGACACAGTGGGTTAACACTGCTGTCTCACAGCGCCAGGGACCCAGGTTCGATTCCCGGGGGCACGGTGACACAGTGGGTTGGCACTGCTGTCTCACAGCGCCAGGGACCCGGGTTCGATTCCCCGGGGGGGGCACGGTGACACAGTGGGTTAACACTGCTGTCTCACAGTGCCAGGGACCCGGGTTCGATTCCCGGGGGGCATGGTGACACAGTGGGTTAACACTGCTGTCTCACAGCGCCAGGGACCCGGGTTCGATTCCCGGGGGCACGGTGACACAGTGGGTTAACACTGCTGTCTCACAGCGCCAGGGACCCGGGTTCGATTCCCGGGGGCACGGTGACACAGTGGGTTAGCACTGCTGTCTCACAGCGCCAGGGACCCGGGTTCGATTCCCCGGGGGCACGGTGACACAGTGGGTTAACACTGCTGTCTCACAGCGCCAGGGACCCAGGTTCGATTCCCGGGGGCACGGTGACACAGTGGGTTAGCACTGCTGTCTCACAGCGCCAGGGACCCGGGTTCGATTCCCGGGGGACACGGTGACACAGTGGGTTAGCACTGCTGCCTCACAGCGCCAGGGACCCGGGTTCGATTCCCGGGGGCACGGTGACACAGTGGGTTAACACTGCTGTCTCACAGCGCCAGGGACCCGGGTTCGATTCCCGGGGGCACGGTGACACAGTGGGTTAACACTGCTGTCTCACAGCGCCAGGGATCCGGGTTCGATTCCCCGGGGGGCACGGTGACACAGTGGGTTAACACTGCTGTCTCACAGCGCCAGGGACCCAGGTTCGATTCCCCGGGGGGCACGGTGACACAGTGGGTTAGCACTGCTGTCTCACAGCGCCAGGGACCCGGGTTCGATTCCCGGGGGGCACGGTGACACAGTGGGTTAGCACTGCTGTCTCACAGCGCCAGGGACCCGGGTTCGATTCCCCGGGGGCACGGTGACACAGTGGGTTAACACTGCTGTCTCACAGCGCCAGGGACCCGGGTTCGATTCCCGGGGGCACGGTGACACAGTGGGTTAGCACTGCTGTCTCACAGCGCCAGGGACCCAGGTTCGATTCCCCGGGGGGGCACGGTGACACAGTGGGTTAACACTGCTGTCTCACAGCGCCAGGGACCCGGGTTCGATTCCCCGGGGGCACGGTGACACAGTGGGTTAGCACTGCTGTCTCACAGCGCCAGGGACCCGGGTTCGATTCCCCGGGGGCACGGTGACACAGTGGGTTAACACTGCTGTCTCACAGCGCCAGGGACACGGGTTTGATTCCCGGGGGCACGGTGACACAGTGGGTTAACACTGCTGCCTCACAGCGCCAGGGACCCGGGTTCGATTCCCGGGGGGCACGGTGACACAGTGGGTTAGCACTGCTGTCTCACAGCGCCAGGGACCCGGGTTCGATTCCCCGGGGGCACGGTGACACAGTGGGTTAACACTGCTGCCTCACAGCGCCAGGGACCCGGGTTCGATTCCCGGGGGCACGGTGACACAGTGGGTTAGCACTGCTGTCTCACAGCGCCAGGGACCCGGGTTCGATTCCCGGGGGCACGGTGACACAGTGGGTTAGCACTGCTGTCTCACAGCACCAGGGACCCGGGTTCGGTTCCCCGGGGCTTGGGTCAATGTCTGTGTGGAGTCTGCACATTCTCCCCGTGTCTGTGTGGGTTTCCTCCGGGTGCTCCAGTTTCCTCCCAAAGACGTGCTGGTTAGGGTGGATTGGCCGTGCTAAATTCTCCCTCGGTGTAACCCCAGTGGGCGACTAGGGGGATTTTCACAGTAACTTCATTGCAGTGTTAATGTAAGCCTACTTGTGACACGAATAAATAAAATTTATTTTGCCAACGGACACCCTGATTAGGTGGATTGGCCGTGCTAAATTCTCCCTCAGTGAGAAGGGATTAGCTGGGTGAATATGTGGGGTTGTGGGGATAGGGCCTGGGTGAGATTGTGGTCGGTGCACACTCGATGGGCTGAGTGGCCTCCTTCTGCCCTGTAGGGATTCTATGGAGCAGCTTGTGGGAAGCTAACTTCTCGAACCCACAGAAGATGTGATTTATTATTGTCCTGTGTATTGGGATACAGTGAAAAGTATTGTTTCTTGTGCGCTATACAGACAATGCATACCATTCGTAGAGAAGGAAAGGAGACAGTGCAGGATGTAGTGTTACAGTCACAGCGAGGGTGTAGAGAAAGATCAGCTTAATGTGAGGTAGGTCCATTCAAAAGTCTGACAGCAGCAGGGAAGAAGCTGTTCTTGAGTCGGTCGGTACGGGACCTCAGACTTTTGTATCTTTTTCCCAATGGAAGAAGGTGGAAGGGAGAATGTCCGGGGTGTGTGTGTGTGTGTGTGTGTGTGTGTGTGTGTGTGTGTGTGTGTGTGTGTGTGTGTGGGAGGGGGGGGGTCCTTGATTATACCGGTTGCTGGGGATTGAATATAAAAGTAGGGAGGTCTTGCTGAGGCTGTATAGGGCATTGGTGAGGCCGCAGCTGGAGTACTGTGTGCAGTTTTGGGCGCTGCACTTACACAAGGATATTTTGGCCTTGGAGGGAGTGCAGAGGAGGTTTACTAGGCTGATACCGGAGTTGAGGGGGTTGAGCTATGAGGAGAGGCTGAATAAACTAGGCTTGTACTCGTTAGAGTTTAGAAGAATGAGGGGAGATCTCATTGAGACGTATAAGATGATGAATGGGATGGATAGGATAGAGGTGGAGAGACTCTTCCCGCTCAGAAAGGACAGTAGGACTAGGGGGCACAGCCTCAAGATAAAGGGGGGGGGCGGTTTAGAACGGAGTTGAGGAGGAACTTCTTCACTCAAAGGGTGGTGAATCTCTGGAATTCTCTGCCCGTTGAAGTGGTGGAGGCTGCCTCGCTAAATATTTTTAAGAAGCGGGTTGATGGGTTTTTGATAAGAGAGGGGATTAAGGGTTATGGGGAGAGGGCGGGAATGTGGAGCTGATCCACTTCAGATCAGCCATGATCTTATTGAATGGCGGGGCAGGCTCGAAGGGCCAGATGGCCTACTCCTGCTCCTATTTCTTATGTTCTTATGTTCTTAACCCCAGCGCAGGGGCAAGGCTTAAAACTTAGTGGAGACCGAAGAAGGCCATTCACCCCCTCAGGCCGCTGCTAGCACTCACATTAACCTTGGCTCTCTCCGTTACAGATCTGGCACCTCGCAAACAATAAATTAAACTTCCTCAACTCGTTCAAGATGAAGATGTCGGTCATCCTGGGAATTATCCACATGAGTTTCGGAGTCACATTGAGTGTGTTTAACTACATGTGAGTGTCCACCAGTACCGAGGGTCAGTGCTGAGGGAGTGCCGCACTGTCAGAGGGTCAGTGCTGAGGGAGTGCCGCACTGTCAGAGGGTCAGTGCTGAGGGAGTGCCGCACTGTCAGAGGGTCAGTGCTGAGGGAGCGCCGCACTGTCAGAGGGTCAGTGCTGAGGGAGTGCCTCACTGTCAGAGGGTCAGTGCTGAGGGAGCACCGCACTGTCAGAGGGTCAGTGCTGAGGGAGCGCCGCACTGTCAGAGGGTCAGTGCCGAGGGAGTGCCGCACTGTCAGAGGGTCAGTGCTGAGGGAGCGCCGCACTGTCAGAGGGTCAGTGCTGAGGGAGCGCCGCACTGTCAGAGGGTCAGTGCTGAGGGAGTGCCGCACTGTCAGAGGGTCAGTGCTGAGGGAGTGCCGCACTGTCAGAGGGTCAGTGCTGAGGGAGTGCCGCACTGTCAGAGGGTCAGTGCTGAGGGAGCGCCGCACTGTCAGAGGGTCAGTGCTGAGGGAGCGCCGCACTGTCAGAGGGTCAGTGCTGAGGGAGTGCCGCACTGTCAGAGGGTCAGTGCTGAGGGAGTGCCGCACTGTCAGAGGGTCAGTGCTGAGGGAGCGCCGCACTGTCAGAGGGTCAGTGCTGAGGGGGTGCCGCACTGTCAGAGGGTCAGTGCTGAGGGAGCGCCGCACTGTCAGAGGGTCAGTGCTGAGGGAGTGCCGCACTGTCAGAGGGTCAGTGCTGAGGGAGCGCCGCACTGTCAGAGGGTCAGTGCTGAGGGAGTGCCGCACTGTCAGAGGGTCAGTGCTGAGGGAGTGCCGCACTGTCAGAGGGTCAGTGCTGAGGGAGTGCCGCACTGTCAGAGGGTCAGTGCTGAGGGAGCGCCGCACTGTCAGAGGGTCAGTACTGAGGGAGCGCCGCACTGTCAGAGGGTCAGTGCTGAGGGAGCGCCGCACTGTCAGAGGGTCAGTGCTGAGGGAGTGCCGCACTGTCAGAGGGTCAGTGCTGAGGGAGCGCCGCACTGTCAGAGGGTCAGTGCTGAGGGAGTGCCGCACTGTCAGAGGGTCAGTACTGAGGGAGTGCCGCACTGTCAGAGGGTCAGTGCTGAGGGAGCGCCGCACTGTCAGAGGGTCAGTGCTGAGGGAGTGCCGCACTGTCAGAGGGTCAGTGCTGAGGGAGTGCCGCACTGTCAGAGGGTCAGTGCTGAGGGAGTGCCGCACTGTCAGAGGGTCAGTGCTGAGGGAGCGCCGCACTGTCAGAGGCACTGAAGACATTAAGCCCCTTCTCCAGCCTGTATCCAACATGGCTGACAGCCGTGTGACCACAATATGGCCGTGTAAATGTGGTGTTTCTTTCCGCCCCCCACAACGGCAGACACTTCAAGAAGCCTTGGTTCATCCTGTTGGTGTTTGTGCCGGAGATTCTCTTCATGTTGTGTCTCTTTGGCTACCTGGTCTTCCTGATTGTCTACAAGTGGTTGGCCTACACGGTGGAGCGCTCACGGGAAGCTCCCAGTCTCCTCATCCACTTCATCGACATGTTCCTCTTCACCAAGAGTGCGTCCAATGAAGACCTGTTTGAGTCTCAGGTGAGGAGAGGGGGAAGGTGGGTGGGGTGGGGTGGGGGGGGCAGGCGGTTTGTTGGGAGAGGTTTGGAGGACAGGCGCAGGGGTGTGTTGTTCAGAGAGTCACACACAATCCAACACTGCAGAGCAGGCCCTTCGGCCCATCGAGCCTGCAAGCTAGGCCCTGACCTGTCCACCTAATCCCATTTCCCATCGCCCCGAATGTGCCAAGTGCTCATCCAGATACTTTGTAAAGGATGTGGGATATCCCACCCCCACCACCCTCCCAGGCAGCGCATTCCAGACCCTCACCACCCTCTGGGTCAAAAAGATTTCCCTCAAATCCCCCCCCCCCAAACCTTCCCTCACCTTGACCCTCTGTCCCCTCATAACTGACCCTCAACTCAGGGGGACAGCTGCCCCCTATCCCCTCTGTCCGTGTCCCTCATGACCTTGTCCACCTCGATCGGGTCACCCCCTCAGTCTTCCCAGCTCCAACCCAAACCTATCCAACCTCTCTACATGACTCTAACCCTCCGTCCCAGGCAGCATCCTGGTGGGTCTCCTCTGCACCCCCTCCACTCCAATCACACCCTCCCTATAATGTGGGGCAGGAACTGCACCCAGTGCTCCAGCTGTGGCCTCGCCAAAGTTCGATACAACTCCAACAGGACTTCCCTGTTTCTGTAATCGATCCCCCAATTGAGAAAGCAGCGTGTGCCCTGGGCCTTTCTCACCACCCGATCAACCTGCCTTCCTGCCTTCAGAGATCTGTGGACAAACACCGAGATCCCTTTGTTCCAGAGAACTCCCCAGTGTCAGAGCTTTCACAGTATACTGCCCTGTCAAATTACTCCTTCCAAAGTGTATCACCTCACACCTTTCAGGGTTAAATTCCATCTGCCAATTATCCACCCATTTGGAGAGGGTGGGTTAGCACTGCTGCCTCACAGCACCAGGGACCAGGGTTCGATTCCCAGTTTGGGTCACTGTGTGGAGTCTGCATGTTCTCCCCATGTCTGCGTCGGTTTCCTCTGGGTGGATTGGCCATGCTAAATTGTCCCTTAGTGTCCAAAGATGTGTAGGTTAGGGTGGATTGGCCATGCTAAATTGTCCCTTAGTGTCCAAAGCTGTGTAGGTTAGGGTGGATTGGCCATGCTAAATTATCCCTTAGTGTCCAAAGATGTGTAGGTTAGGGTGGATTGACCATGCTAAATTGTCCCTTAGTGTCCAAAGATGTGTAGGTTAGGGTGGATTGGCCATGCTAAATTGTCCCTTAGTGTCCAAAGCTGTGTAGGTTAGGGTGGATTGGCCATGCTAAATTATCCCTTAGTGTCCAAAGATGTGTAGGTTAGGGTGGATTGGCCATGCTAAATTGTCCCTTAGTGTCCAAAGCTGTGTAGGTTAGGGTGGATTGGCCATGCTAAATTATCCCTTAGTGTCCAAAGATGTGTAGGTTAGGGTGGATTGGCCATGCTAAATTGTCCCTTAGTGTCCAAAGATGTGTAGGTTAGGGTGGATTGGCCATGCTAAATTGCCCCTTAGTGTCCAAAGATGTGTAGGTTAGGGTGGATTGGCCATGCTAAATTGTCCCTTAGTGTCCAAAGATGTGTAGGTTAGGGTGGATTGGCCATGCTAAATTGCCCCTTAGTGTCCAAAGATGTGCAGGTTAGGGTGGGTTGGCTGTGCTAAATTGTCCCTTAGTGTCCAAAGATGTGTAGGTTAGGGTGGATTGGCCATGCTAAATTGTCCCTTAGTGTCCAAAGATGTGTAGGTTAGGGTGGATTGGCCATGCTAAATTGCCCCTTAGTGTCCAAAGATGTGTAGGTTAGGGTGGATTGGCCATGCTAAGTTGCCCCTTAGTGTCCAAAGATGTGTAGGTTAGGGTGGATTGGCCATGCTAAATTGCCCCTTAGTGTCCAAAGATGTGTAGGTTAGGTGGATTGGCCATGCTAAATTGTCCCTTAGTGTCCAAAGATGTGTAGGTTAGGGTGGATTGGCCATGCTAAATTGTCCCTTAGTGTCCAAAGCTGTGTAGGTTAGGGTGGATTGGCCATGCTAAATTGTCCTTTAGTGTCCAAAGATGTGTAGGTTAGGGTGGATTGGCCGTGCTAAATTGTCCCTTAGTGTCCAAAGATGTGTAGGTTAGGGTCGATTGGCCATGCTAAATTGCCCCTTAGTGTCCAAAGATGTGTAGGTTAGGGTGGATTGGCCATGCTAAATTGCCCCTTAGTGTCCAAAGATGTGTAGGTTAGGGTGGATTGGCCATGCTAAATTGTCCTTTAGTGTCCAAAGATGTGTAGGTTAGGGTGGATTGGCCGTGCTAAATTGTCCCTTAGTGTCCAAAGATGTGTAGGTTAGGGTGGATTGGCCATGCTAAATTGTCCCTTAGTGTCCAAAGATGTGTAGGTTAGGGTGGATTGGCCATGCTAAATTGTCCCTTAGTGTCCAAAGATGTGTAGGTTAGGGTGGATTGGCCATGCTAAATTGTCCCTTAGTGTCCAAAGCTGTGTAGGTTAGGGTGGATTGGCCATGCTAAATTGTCCTTTAGTGTCCAAAGATGTGTAGGTTAGGGTGGATTGGCCGTGCTAAATTGTCCCTTAGTGTCCAAAGATGTGTAGGTTAGGGTGGATTGGCCATGCTAAATTGTCCCTTAGTGTCCAAAGATGTGTAGGTTAGGGTGGATTGGCCATGCTAAATTGTCCCTTAGTGTCCAAAGATGTGTAGGTTAGGGTGGATTGGCCATGCTAAATTGTCCCTTAGTGCCCCTTAGTGGATAGAGGATTGGTTGTCAAATAGGAGGCAGAGAGTGGGGGTCAATGGGTGCTATTCGGATTGGCGGTTGGTGACTAGTGGAGTGCCCCAGGGGTCGGTGCTGGGGCCTCAGCTATTTACCATTTATATAGATGATCTGGAGGAGGGAACCGAGTGTATGGTGTCGAAATTTGCTGATGACACCAAGATTGGGGGAAAGGCAAATTGTGCGGAGGGTGTGGAGAGTCTACAGAAGGATCTAGATAGGCTGGGCGAATGGGCCAGGAAATGGCAAATGGAATTTAATGTTGGCAAGTGCGAGGTGGTCCACTTTGGTAGGAAGAATGGTAGGAAGGACTATTACTTACGTGGAGAAAAACTGCAGCAGGCGACGGTGCAGAGGGACCTCGGGGTCCTTGTGCATGAGTCGCAAAAACCCAGCTTGCAGGTGCAGCAGGTGGTCAGGAAGGCGAATGGGATGCTGGCCTTCATAGCGAGGGGGATTGAATATAAAAGTAGGGAGGTCTTGCTGCAGCTGTACAGGGCACTGGTGAGGCTGCAGCTGGAGTACTGTGTGCAGTTTTGGGCGCCGCACCTGCGCAAGGATATTTTGGCCCTGGAGGGAGTGCAGAGGAGGTTTACTAGGCTGATACCGGAGTTGAGGGGATTGAGCTATGAGGAGAGGCTGAATAAACTAGGCTTGTACTCGTTAGAGTTTAGAAGAATGAGGGGAGGTCTCATTGAGACGTATAAGATGATGAATGGGATGGATAGGATAGAGGTGGAGAGACTCTTCCCGCTCAAAAAAGACAGTAGGACTAGGGGGCACAGCCTCAAGATAAAGGGGAGGCGGTTTAGAACGGAGTTGAGGAGGAACTTCTTCACTCAAAGGGTGGTGAATCTCTGGAATTCTCTGCCCGTTGAAGTGGTGGAGGCTGCCTCGCTAAATATTTTTAAAAAGCGGGTTGATGGGTTCTTGATAAGAGAGGGGATTAAGGGTTATGGGGAGAGGGCGGGAAAGTGGAACTGAGCCACGACAGATCAGCCATGATCTTATTGAATGGCGGGGCAGGCTCGAAGGGCCAGATGGCCTACTCCTGCTCCTATTTCTTATGTTCTTATGTCCAAAGATGTGTAGGTTAGGGTGGATTGGCCATGCTAAATTGTCCCTTAGTGTCCAAAGATGTGCAGGTTAGGGTGGATTGGCCATGCTAAATTGTCCCTTAGTGTCCAAAGATGTGCAGGTTAGGGTGGATTGGCCATGCTAAATTGTCCCTTAGTGTCCAAAGATGTGTAGGTTAGGGTGGATTGGCCATGCTAAATTGTCCCTTAGTGTCCAAAGATGTGCAGGTTAGGGTGGATTGGCCATGCTAAATTGTCCCTTAGTGTCCAAAGATGTGTAGGTTAGGGTGGATTGGCCATGCTAAGTTGCCCCTTAGTGTCCAAAGATGTGTAGGTTAGGGTGGATTGGCCATGCTAAATTGCCCCTTAGTGTCCAAAGATGTGTAGGTTAGGTGGATTGGCCATGCTAAATTGTCCCTTAGTGTCCAAAGATGTGTAGGTTAGGGTGGATTGGCCATGCTAAATTGTCCCTTAGTGTCCAAAGCTGTGTAGGTTAGGGTGGATTGGCCATGCTAAATTGTCCTTTAGTGTCCAAAGATGTGTAGGTTAGGGTGGATTGGCCGTGCTAAATTGTCCCTTAGTGTCCAAAGATGTGTAGGTTAGGGTCGATTGGCCATGCTAAATTGCCCCTTAGTGTCCAAAGATGTGTAGGTTAGGGTGGATTGGCCATGCTAAATTGCCCCTTAGTGTCCAAAGATGTGTAGGTTAGGGTGGATTGGCCATGCTAAATTGTCCTTTAGTGTCCAAAGATGTGTAGGTTAGGGTGGATTGGCCGTGCTAAATTGTCCCTTAGTGTCCAAAGATGTGCAGGTTAGGGTGGATTGGCCATGCTAAATTGTCCCTTAGTGTCCAAAGATGTGCAGGTTAGGGTGGATTGGCCATGCTAAATTGTCCCTTAGTGTCCAAAGATGTGTAGGTTAGGGTGGATTGGCCATGCTAAATTGTCCCTTAGTGTCCAAAGATGTGCAGGTTAGGGTGGATTGGCCATGCTAAATTGTCCCTTAGTGTCCAAAGATGTGTAGGTTAGGGTGGATTGGCCATGCTAAGTTGCCCCTTAGTGTCCAAAGATGTGTAGGTTAGGGTGGATTGGCCATGCTAAATTGCCCCTTAGTGTCCAAAGATGTGTAGGTTAGGTGGATTGGCCATGCTAAATTGTCCCTTAGTGTCCAAAGATGTGTAGGTTAGGGTGGATTGGCCATGCTAAATTGTCCCTTAGTGTCCAAAGCTGTGTAGGTTAGGGTGGATTGGCCATGCTAAATTGTCCTTTAGTGTCCAAAGATGTGTAGGTTAGGGTGGATTGGCCGTGCTAAATTGTCCCTTAGTGTCCAAAGATGTGTAGGTTAGGGTCGATTGGCCATGCTAAATTGCCCCTTAGTGTCCAAAGATGTGTAGGTTAGGGTGGATTGGCCATGCTAAATTGCCCCTTAGTGTCCAAAGATGTGTAGGTTAGGGTGGATTGGCCATGCTAAATTGTCCCTTAGTGTCCAAAGATGTGTAGGTTAGGGTGGATTGGCCATGCTAAATTGTCCCTTAGTGTCCAAAGCTGTGTAGGTTAGGGTGGATTGGCCATGCTAAATTGTCCTTTAGTGTCCAAAGATGTGTAGGTTAGGGTGGATTGGCCGTGCTAAATTGTCCCTTAGTGTCCAAAGATGTGTAGGTTAGGGTCGATTGGCCATGCTAAATTGCCCCTTAGTGTCCAAAGATGTGTAGGTTAGGGTGGATTGGCCATGCTAAATTGCCCCTTAGTGTCCAAAGATGTGTAGGTTAGGGTGGATTGGCCATGCTAAATTGTCCTTTAGTGTCCAAAGATGTGTAGGTTAGGGTGGATTGGCCGTGCTAAATTGTCCCTTAGTGTCCAAAGATGTGTAGGTTAGGGTGGATTGGCCATGCTAAATTGTCCCTTAGTGTCCAAAGATGTGTAGGTTAGGGTGGATTGGCCATGCTAAATTGTCCCTTAGTGTCCAAAGATGTGTAGGTTAGGGTGGATTGGCCATGCTAAATTGTCCCTTAGTGCCCCTTAGTGGATAGAGGATTGGTTGTCAAATAGGAGGCAGAGAGTGGGGGTCAATGGGTGCTATTCGGATTGGCGGTTGGTGACTAGTGGAGTGCCCCAGGGGTCGGTGCTGGGGCCTCAGCTATTTACCATTTATATAGATGATCTGGAGGAGGGAACCGAGTGTATGGTGTCGAAATTTGCTGATGACACCAAGATTGGGGGAAAGGCAAATTGTGCGGAGGGTGTGGAGAGTCTACAGAAGGATCTAGATAGGCTGGGCGAATGGGCCAGGAAATGGCAAATGGAATTTAATGTTGGCAAGTGCGAGGTGGTCCACTTTGGTAGGAAGAATGGTAGGAAGGACTATTACTTACGTGGAGAAAAACTGCAGCAGGCGACGGTGCAGAGGGACCTCGGGGTCCTTGTGCATGAGTCGCAAAAACCCAGCTTGCAGGTGCAGCAGGTGGTCAGGAAGGCGAATGGGATGCTGGCCTTCATAGCGAGGGGGATTGAATATAAAAGTAGGGAGGTCTTGCTGCAGCTGTACAGGGCACTGGTGAGGCTGCAGCTGGAGTACTGTGTGCAGTTTTGGGCGCCGCACCTGCGCAAGGATATTTTGGCCCTGGAGGGAGTGCAGAGGAGGTTTACTAGGCTGATACCGGAGTTGAGGGGATTGAGCTATGAGGAGAGGCTGAATAAACTAGGCTTGTACTCGTTAGAGTTTAGAAGAATGAGGGGAGGTCTCATTGAGACGTATAAGATGATGAATGGGATGGATAGGATAGAGGTGGAGAGACTCTTCCCGCTCAAAAAAGACAGTAGGACTAGGGGGCACAGCCTCAAGATAAAGGGGAGGCGGTTTAGAACGGAGTTGAGGAGGAACTTCTTCACTCAAAGGGTGGTGAATCTCTGGAATTCTCTGCCCGTTGAAGTGGTGGAGGCTGCCTCGCTAAATATTTTTAAGAAGCGGGTTGATGGGTTCTTGATAAGAGAGGGGATTAAGGGTTATGGGGAGAGGGCGGGAAAGTGGAACTGAGCCACGACAGATCAGCCATGATCTTATTGAATGGCGGGGCAGGCTCGAAGGGCCAGATGGCCTACTCCTGCTCCTATTTCTTATGTTCTTATGTCCAAAGATGTGTAGGTTAGGGTGGATTGGCCATGCTAAATTGTCCCTTAGTGTCCAAAGATGTGCAGGTTAGGGTGGATTGGCCATGCTAAATTGTCCCTTAGTGTCCAAAGATGTGCAGGTTAGGGTGGATTGGCCATGCTAAATTGTCCCTTAGTGTCCAAAGATGTGTAGGTTAGGGTGGATTGGCCATGCTAAATTGTCCCTTAGTGTCCAAAGATGTGCAGGTTAGGGTGGATTGGCCATGCTAAATTGTCCCTTAGTGTCCAAAGATGTGTAGGTTAGGGTGGATTGGCCATGCTAAGTTGCCCCTTAGTGTCCAAAGATGTGTAGGTTAGGGTGGATTGGCCATGCTAAATTGCCCCTTAGTGTCCAAAGATGTGTAGGTTAGGTGGATTGGCCATGCTAAATTGTCCCTTAGTGTCCAAAGATGTGTAGGTTAGGGTGGATTGGCCATGCTAAATTGTCCCTTAGTGTCCAAAGCTGTGTAGGTTAGGGTGGATTGGCCATGCTAAATTGTCCTTTAGTGTCCAAAGATGTGTAGGTTAGGGTGGATTGGCCGTGCTAAATTGTCCCTTAGTGTCCAAAGATGTGTAGGTTAGGGTCGATTGGCCATGCTAAATTGCCCCTTAGTGTCCAAAGATGTGTAGGTTAGGGTGGATTGGCCATGCTAAATTGCCCCTTAGTGTCCAAAGATGTGTAGGTTAGGGTGGATTGGCCATGCTAAATTGTCCTTTAGTGTCCAAAGATGTGTAGGTTAGGGTGGATTGGCCGTGCTAAATTGTCCCTTAGTGTCCAAAGATGTGTAGGTTAGGGTGGATTGGCCATGCTAAATTGTCCCTTAGTGTCCAAAGATGTGTAGGTTAGGGTGGATTGGCCATGCTAAATTGTCCCTTAGTGTCCAAAGATGTGTAGGTTAGGGTGGATTGGCCATGCTAAATTGTCCCTTAGTGTCCAAAGCTGTGTAGGTTAGGGTGGATTGGCCATGCTAAATTGTCCTTTAGTGTCCAAAGATGTGTAGGTTAGGGTGGATTGGCCATGCTAAATTGTCCCTTAGTGTCCAAAGATGTGCAGGTTAGGGTGGATTGGCCATGCTAAATTGTCCCTTAGTGTCCAAAGATGTGCAGGTTAGGGTGGATTGGCCATGCTAAATTGTCCCTTAGTGTCCAAAGATGTGTAGGTTAGGGTGGATTGGCCATGCTAAATTGTCCCTTAGTGTCCAAAGATGTGCAGGTTAGGGTGGATTGGCCATGCTAAATTGTCCCTTAGTGTCCAAAGATGTGTAGGTTAGGGTGGATTGGCCATGCTAAGTTGCCCCTTAGTGTCCAAAGATGTGTAGGTTAGGGTGGATTGGCCATGCTAAATTGCCCCTTAGTGTCCAAAGATGTGTAGGTTAGGTGGATTGGCCATGCTAAATTGTCCCTTAGTGTCCAAAGATGTGTAGGTTAGGGTGGATTGGCCATGCTAAATTGTCCCTTAGTGTCCAAAGCTGTGTAGGTTAGGGTGGATTGGCCATGCTAAATTGTCCTTTAGTGTCCAAAGATGTGTAGGTTAGGGTGGATTGGCCGTGCTAAATTGTCCCTTAGTGTCCAAAGATGTGTAGGTTAGGGTCGATTGGCCATGCTAAATTGCCCCTTAGTGTCCAAAGATGTGTAGGTTAGGGTGGATTGGCCATGCTAAATTGCCCCTTAGTGTCCAAAGATGTGTAGGTTAGGGTGGATTGGCCATGCTAAATTGTCCTTTAGTGTCCAAAGATGTGTAGGTTAGGGTGGATTGGCCGTGCTAAATTGTCCCTTAGTGTCCAAAGATGTGTAGGTTAGGGTGGATTGGCCATGCTAAATTGTCCCTTAGTGTCCAAAGATGTGCAGGTTAGGGTGGATTGGCCATGCTAAATTGTCCCTTAGTGTCCAAAGATGTGCAGGTTAGGGTGGATTGGCCATGCTAAATTGCCCCTTAGTGTCCAAAGATGTGTAGGTTAGGGTGGATTGGCCGTGCTAAACTGCCCCTTAGTGTCCAAAGATGTGCAGGTTAGGGGGATTGGCCATGCTAAATTGTCCCTTAGTGTCCAAAGATGTGTAGGTTAGGTGGATTGGCCATGCTAAATTGCCCCTTCGTATCAAGGGGACTAACTAGGGTAAATGCATGGGGATAGGGTGTAGGTGAGATTGTGGTCAGTGTGGACTTAATGGGCTGAATGGCCTCCTTGTGCATGATTTTATGACAATCTCATCTATATCTTCCTGTAACCCAGAACACTCAACCTGTTGTTACAATTATACAGGGGTCTTGGTGAGGACACTCCGAGAGTATTGTGTATGGTTTTGGTTCTCCTTTTCTGGGGAAGGATGTCCTTGCTCTCGAGGGAGTGCAGTGAAGGTTTACCAGGCTGATTCCGGGGATGGTGGGACTGATGTATGAGGAGAGATTGACCAGGTTAGGATTGTTTTCACTGGAGTTCAGACGAATGAGGGGGAATCTCAGAGAGATTTATAAAATTCTAACAGGACTGGACAGGGTAGATGCAGGGAGGATATTCCCGATGGTGGGGGAGTCCAGAACCAGGGGGTCACAGTCTGAGGATTCAGGGTAGACCATTTAGGACGGAGGTGAGGAGACATTTCTTCACCCGGTGAGTCTGTGGAATTCATTCCCACAGGAAGGAGTTGATGCCAAAACATTGAATGTATTCGAGAGGCGGCTGGATATCGCACTTGGGGTGAACGGGATCAAAGGTTATGGGGAGAAAGCAGGATGAGGCTATTGAGTTGGATGATCAGCCATGATGGTGATGAATGGGGGAGCAGGCTCAATGGACTGAATGGCCTCCTCCTGCTCCGATGTCCATCTGGCAGAGAGTCTATCCATACCCCTCATAATCTTGTAGACTTCTATCAGGTCTCCCCTCAACCTCCATCGTTCCAGTGAGAACAATACTTGGGAGAAGTAACACCAGACGGGAGACAGTCAGCCCCACGGAGGGTCACTCCCCTCCCAACTCCTCCCTCCCTACTCCTCCTGCCACCCCACTCCCTCCCCCCAAACCCATCCACCATTTACAGGGAAACAGCTGCCAGGCATCGACCATCTCCAACAAGAGACACTCTAACCATCATCCCCCCCCATGACCCTCAATGGCATTACCATCACTGAATCCTCCCCCCCCCCGACTATCAACATCCTGGGGGTTACCATCACTGAATCCCCACCCCCCAACTATCAACATCCTGGGGGTTACCATCACTGAATCCACCCCCCCAACTATCAACATCCTAGGGGTTACCATCACTGAATCCCCCCCCCTGACTATCAACATCCTGGGGGTTACCATCACTGAATCCCCCCACTATCAACATCTTGGGGGTTACCATTGACCAGAAACTGAACTGGACCCAGCCATATAAACACAGTGGCTCCCAGAGGAGGTCAGAGGCTGGGAATCCTGCGGAGAGTAACTCACCTCCTGACTCCCTCCCAAAGCCTGTCCACCATCTACAAGGACACAAGTCAGGAGTGTGATGGAATACTCTCCACTTGCCTGGATGGGAGCGGCTCCCAACAACACTCGAGAAGCTCGACACCATCCAGGACAAAGCAGCCCCGCTCGATCGACACGCTAACCACAAACACTCACTCCCTCCACCCCCGACACACAGTGACAGCCGTGTGTACCATCTACAAGATGCCCCACAGCGACTCACCAAGGCTCCTTAGGCAGCACCTTCCAAACCCACCACCTCTACCATCTAGAAGGACAAGGGCAGCAGATACCTGGGAACACCCCCACCTGGAGGTTCCCCTCCGAGTCACTCACTATCCCGACTTGGAAATATATCGGCCGTTCCTTCACTGTCACTGGGTCAAAATCCTGGAACTCCCTCCCTAACAGCACTGTGGGTGTACCTACACCACACACGGGGACTGACTGATGTCCAATAACAATCCTGGAACTCCCTCCCTAACAGCACTGTGGGTGTACCTACACCACACGGGGACTGACTGACGTCCAATAACAATCCTGGAACTCCCTCCCTAACAGCACTGTGGGTGTACCTACACCACACGGGGACTGACTGATGTCCAATAACAATCCTGGAACTCCCTCCCTAACAGCACTGTGGGTGTACCTACACCACACGGGGACTGCTTCGGATTCAAGATGGCCACTCACCCACCCGCTCTGTGTTGAGACGGAGTTTACAGATATCATAGAGTCCTTACAGTGCAGAAGGAGGCCATTTGGCCCATCCAGTCTGTACTGACCACAATCCCAACCAGACCCTATCCCCGAAACTCCATCTACCCTATCAATCCTCCTGACACTAAGGGGCAATTTAGCATGGCCAATCCCCCAACCCGCACATCTTTGGGCTGTGGGAGGAAACCGGGGCACCCGGAGGAAACCCACGCAGACACGGGGAGAATGTGCAGACTCCTCACAGACAGTGACCTGAACCCGGGTCCCTGGTGCTGTGAGGCAGCAGCGCTAACCCGCTGTGTCACCAAGCCTGAGGGATGTATGGGCTGGAGCATGTAACAGAGATAGGGAAGGATGTAGAGGCTGGGAGATAGGGAGACACTTTTGGGGCTGGAGGAGGTTACAGAGATAGGGAGGGGGTGTAGGGGGCTGGAGGAGGTTACAGAGATAGGGAGGGGGTGTAGGGGGCTGGGGGAGGGTACAGAGATAGGGAGGGGGTGTAGGGGGCTGGAGGAGGTTACAGAGATAGGGAGGGGTGTAGGGGGTTGGAGGAGGTTACAGAGATAGGGAGGGGTGTAGGGGGCTGGAGGAGGTTACAGAGATAGGGAGGGGGTGTAGGGGGCTGGAGGAGGTTACAGAGATAGGGAGGGGGTATAGGGGCTGGAGGAGGTTACAGAGATAGGGAGGGGGTGTAGGGGGCTGGAGGAGGTTACAGAGATAGGGAGGGGGTGTAGAGGCTGGAGGGGGTTACAGAGATAGGGAGGGGGTGTAGGGGCTGGAGGAGGGTACAGAGATAGGGAGGGGGTGTAGGGGCTGGAGGGGGTTACAGAGATAGGGAGGGGGTGTAGGGGGGCTGGAGGAGGTTACAGAGATAGGGAGGGGGTGTAGGGGGCTGGAGGAGGTTACAGAGATAGGGAGGGGGTATAGGGGCTGGAGGAGGTTACAGAGATAGGGAGGGGGTGTAGGGGGCTGGAGGAGGTTACAGAGATAGGGAGGGGGTGTAGGGGCTGGAGGGGGTTACAGAGATAGGGAGGGGGTGTAGGGGCTGGAGGAGGTTACAGAGATAGGGAGGGGGTGTAGGGGCTGGAGGGGGTTACAGAGATAGGGAGGGGGTGTAGGGGGGCTGGAGGAGGTTACAGAGATAGGGAGGGGGTGTAGGGGGGCTGGAGGAGGTTACAGAGATAGGGAGGGGGTGTAGGGGGCTGGAGGGGGTTACAGAGATAGGGAGGGGTGTAGGGGGGCTGGAGGAGGTTACAGAGATAGGGAGGGTGTCGAGGATGGAGGAGGTTACAGGGATAGGGAGGGAATAGCCGATTCTGGGGATCACGGAGGCGTGTGTGATGGTTCCAGCAGTCGATGGGCTGAGACGGGGTGCGGTCGGTGTTACGGATCCTCGTGTGTTATCCACACTGTGGGTGTTGGAAGTTGACCAAGTGGTGTGAGGTTGGGGTGTCCGCCGCCTTCTCTTGAGGTTTTTCACTCTGAAGTCTCTCTTCTCCACACAGGGAACCGTTCAGATTGTCCTCATCGTCATCGCACTGCTCTCGGTCCCTGTCTTACTCCTCGGGAAACCCCTCTACCTCTACTACCAGCACAGGGCCATCAACCGGAGCCGTCGGGTACGTATCAGACACTGCGGCACCCCCCCAGTGGGGGAGAAGCTGTTCTTGAGTCGGTCGGTACGGGACCTCCGACTTTTGTACCTTTATCATTGTTTATTATCTATCATTGTTTATCATGACTTAAACATTGTTTAAGAAGGGGAACAGAGACTTCCCTGGGAATTATAGACCTTCTGTTGTGGGCAAGGTTTCAGAAAACATTATTCGGGATAGGATTTATAGTTATTTGGAGAGTAATGAATTGATTGGAGATAGTCAGCATGGTTTTGTGGCGGGTAGGTCGTGCCTTACTAACCTTATTGAGTTTTTGAGAAAGTGACCAAAGAGGTGGATGGGGGTAAGGCAGTGGACGTGGTATATATGGATTTTAGTAAGGCGTTTGATAAGGTTCACCATGGTAGGCTTCTGCAGAAAATGCAGATGTATGGGATTGAGGGTAGTCTAGGAAATTGGATCAGGAATTGGCTAGCAGATAGGAGACAGAGGGTGGTGGTTGATGGTAAATATTCATCATGGAGTTCGGTTACGAGTGGTGTGCCTCAGGGATCTGTTTTGGGGCCACTGTTGTTTGTAATTTTTATTAATGATCTGGATGAGGGTATAGTTGGGTGGATTAGTAAGTTTGCTGATGACACCAAAGTCGGAGGTGCGGTAGATAGTGAGGAAGGGTGTCATAGTTTGCAGGGAGACTTGGACAGGTTGCAGAGCTGGGCCGAGAGGTGGCGGATGGAGTTTAATGCGGAGAAGTGTGAGGTAATTCACTTTGGTAGGAATAACAGATGTGTCGAGTATAGGGCTAACGGTAGGACTCTGAATAGTGTGGATGAGCAGAGGGATCTAGGTGTATGTGTACGTAGATCCTTGAAAGTTGGGAGTCAAGTAGATAAGGTTGTTAAGAAGGCGTACGGTGTCTTGGCGTTTATTGGTAGGAGGATTGAATTTAGGAGTCGCAGCGTCATGTTGCAACTGTACACAACTCTGGTGCGGCCGCACTTGGAGTACTGTGTGCAGTTCTGGTCCCCACATTACAGGAAGGATGTGGAGGCTTTGGAGAGGGTGCAGAGGAGGTTTACCAGGATGTTGCCTGGTATGGAGGGGAGGTCCTATGAGGAGAGACTGAGGGATTTGGGGTTGTTTTCGCTGGAAAGAAGGCGGCTAAGAGGGGATCTTATTGAAACATATAAGATGATCAGAGGTTTAGATAGGGTGGACAGTGATAGCCTTTTTCCTCTGATGGAGAAATCTAGCACGAGGGGGCATGGCTTTAAATTAAGGGGGGGTAGTTATAGGACGAATAGGGGTAGGTTCTTTACCCAGAGGGTGGTGAGGGATTGGAATGCCCTGCCTGCTGCAGTTGTAAATGCGCCTAGTTTGGGGGCATTTAAGAGATCCGTGGATAGGTTTATGGACGAAAAGGGATTGGTTTAGATTAGTGGGTCATTGCTTTTTAATTTGTCGGCGCAACATCGTGGGCCGAAGGGCCTGTTCTGCGCTGTAATGTTCTATGTTCTATGTTTATCCCGATGGAAGAAGGTGGAAGAGAGAATGTCCGGGGTGTGTGGGGGGGGTCCTTGATTATACCGGCTGCTTTTCCCAAGGCAGCGGGAAGTGTAGACAGAGTCAATGGATGGGAGGCTGGTTTGTGTGATGGGATTGGGGGCTACGTTCACCACCCTTTTGTAGTTCCTTGCGGTCTTGGGCAGAGCAGGAGCCCAGACCGAGCTGTGATCCAACCAGAAAGAATGCTTTCTATGGGGCATCTGTAAAAGTTGGTGAGAGTCCGTAGCGGACATGCCAAATTTCCTTAGTCTTCTGAGAAAGTAGAGGCGTTGGTGGGGCTTTCTTAACTATAGTGTCAGCGTGGGGGGGACCAGGACAGGTTGTTGGTGATCTGGACACTTAAAAACCTGAAGCTCTCGACCCTTTCTACTCCATCCCCGTTGATGTAGACAGGGACATGTTCCCCTTTACACTTCCTGAAGTCGATGAGAATCTCCTTGGTTTTGTTGACATTGAGTGAGAGATTATTGTTGCTGAACCAGTTCACCAGATTCTCGATCTCATTCCTGTTCTCTGTCTCATCGTTGTTTGAGATCCGACCCACTACGGTGGGGTCATCAGCAAACTGGAAAATGGAATGGGAGGGGAATTTGTCCGCACGGTGATGGGTGTATAAGGAGTATAGTAGGGGCTGAGAACACAGCCTTGTGGGGCCCCGGTGTTGGGGATGATCGTGGAGGAGGTGTTGTTGCCGATCCTTACTGACTGTGGTCTGAGAGTTCGGAAGTTCAGGATCCAGTCACAGAGGGAGATGTTCCCTAGTTAGTGTGTTACTCGTTCAGTTAAAGTTCCTGATTATTTAAATAAAGCATCACTTAAAGAAAGTGTCAGATCTTTGTATTAATAAACTTCCAACTGTTAATTAAGAACAGATAACATCTTCCCAAATAACGAACCAGTTATTAAAGGGGATTAAACTCTGTGTCGTAACACGAACTTCGAAGCTTGCCTCCTCCTGGGAACCTCGAACCCCTCATTTAAACTCTTCCTCTTCAGTTTCCCATTGTGACCAACTTGCCTCAGGAAAATATCTCTTTGCACTGTAGCTTGTTTCCTCAGCATACCCAGCATCAGGGACAAGTTACTCCTTCCAATTTATAATCCTTTTTTTAAATCTAACCGGCGGAGATCACTGCCTAATATGTACAAATCATTGCGATGTTTACCTCTGGCTGAGCTGTCTGTGAGAATTCAAATATTCACCGTTCTGTTTGCAGGGAGGATATCGAAGATTGAGCGAAGATTGCGGAAACTCGATAAACCGGAACGAAGGCAGCATGGAGAACGATGATTCAAATCTTCCGGATGATGTGAGTGTAGAGGGAGCTTTACTCTGTATCTAACCCCGTGCTGTACCTGTCCTGGGAGTGTTTGATGGGGGACGGTGTAGAGGGAGCTTTACTCTGTATCTAACCCCGTGCTGTACCTGTCCTGGGAGTGTTTGATGGGGGGACAGTGTAGAGGGAGCTTTACTCTGTATCTAACCCTGTGCTGTACCTGTCCTGGGAGTGTTTGATGGGGGGACAGTGTAGAGGGAGCTTTACTCTGTATCTAACCCCGTGCTGTACCTGTCCTGGGAGTGTTTGATGGGGGACAGTGTAGAGGGAGATTTACTCTGTATCTAACCCCGTGCTGTACCTGTCCTGGGAGTGTTTGATGGGGGACAGTGTAGAGGGAGATTTACTCTGTATCTAACCCTGTGCGATGGCTGACTGGCTCCTTCCCTGTTTCCAGTTTGACAGCGCGGATGTCTTTATGAAACAGGCCATTCACACCATCGAATACTGTCTCAGTTGTATCTCTAACACCGCGTCCTACCTCCGCCTCTGGGCGTTGAGTCTGGCTCATGCTGGTAAGTTTAACTTCCCAGATGTTTCTGCGTGGTTGGAGGTGGGGATGGGAGGAGAGTGTGGTGGGGGGGGGGGCGGTGGGGGGGGGGGGCGGGAGGTGGTGGGGATGGGAGTGTGGGGGGGGGGGGGAGGTGGTGGGGGGGGTGGGGATGGGAGGGTGGGGGGGGTGGGGATGGGAGTGTGGGGGGGGGGGGAGGTGGTGGGGGGGGTGGGGATGGGAGGGTGGGGGGGGAGGTGGTGGGGATGGGAGGGTGGGGTGGTGGGGATGGGAGGGTGGGGGGGGTGGGGATGGGAGGGGGGGTGGGGGGAGGGTGGGGGGAGGGGCGGGTTGGGGGGGTGAGGGGATGGGGGGTGGGGGGAGGGGTGGGGGAGAGGGTGGGGGAGGGGCAGGTTGGGAGGGTGAGGGGGAGGGTGGGGGAGTGGGGATGGGGGGTTGGGGGAGGGGCGGGTTGGGGGGTGAGGGGGAGGGTGGGGGGGTGGGGATGGGGAGGGGCGGAGGTGGGAGGAGGGGGGTGTGGGGGGGAGGGGGGGTTGGGGGTGAGGGGGGGAGGGGGTGGTGAGGGGGGAGGGGGGGTTGGGGGTGAGGGGGGGAGGGGGTGGTGAGGGGGGAGGGGGGGGTTGGGGGTGAGGGGGGGAGGGGGGGTTGGGGGGAGGGGGGCGGTGAGGGGGGGAGGGGGGGTTGGGGGGGAGGGGGGCGGTGAGGGGGGGAGGGGGGGTTGGGGGGGAGGGGGGCGGGGAGGGGGGTTGGGGGGGAGGGGGGGTGGTGGGGGTCGGGGGGTGGGGGGGGTGGGGGGTGAGGGGGGGTGGTGGGGGTCGGGGGGGAGGGGGGTCGGTGAGGGGGGTTGGGGGTGAGGGGGGGAGGGGGGGTTGGGGGGGAGGGGGGGCGGTGAGGGGGGGGAGGGGGGTTGGGGGTGAGGGGGGGTGGTGGGGGTCGGGGGGTGAGGGGGGGTGGTGGGGGTCGGGGGGGTGGTGGGGGGGTGGGTTGGGGAGGGGGGTTTTGGAGACCCTGTGGTGGTGCCCAGGGAGCGCAGAGATGGCAGGTGAAGGTTTGTTGGGGGGGCAGTGCCCCCTCGCTGATGTAGCAGTGGGAGGGGGGGGGCAGTCTGTGACCTCTCACCCCCCCCCCCAGTGCAGGCCAGGCTGGCCCAATGCCAGCGGGCTGGAGAGGTGCGGAGAGACGGGAGTGGGGAGTTCGAGAGGGCGGATTGTTCTGGAAAACTCAACTCAGCTCAAAATTAATAATCCCCAGGGCCAGTGCGGGGTCATCACGGACTGTGTCCGGGAAAGGGGTGTTCAGACAAGTCACTGAAGGTTTTTGAGGAGCTGAAAGAGATTTGATTTGATTTATTATTGTCCCCGTGTATTGGGATACAGTGAAAAGTATTGTTTCTTGCGCACTATACAGACAAAGCATACCGTTCATAGAGAAGGAAAGGAGAGGGTGCAGAATGTCGTGTTACAGTCACAGC